>NW_022589707.1:30772325-30860318 GCF_004348235.1 Phoca vitulina | reverse complement strand
TGAAGGGGGGGAAATCAGAGGGGGAGAAGAACCATGAGAGACGATGGACTCTGAGAAACAAACTGAGGGTTCTAGAGGGGAGGGGGGTGGGGAGATGGGTGAGCCCAGTGATGGGTATTAAAGAGGGCACGTATTGAATGGAGCATTGGGTGTTATACACAAACAATGAATCATGGAACACTACATCAAAAACTAATGATGTAATGTATGGTGATTAACATAACATAATAAAATTAAAAAAAAAAAAAAAAGGATGAGATCTTGGAGCAGAAGCCTTATAGACCTGGCCCGTTCACAGAAAAAACAGAGAGCTAAGAATGCAACGTACAAGATACATTCCGGAAATGATCAGCCCTGTGCTGTGCTGAGGAAGGGGATGCGCTGGAGTTAGGGAGAGAGAGAATAACCACTGATATGTATGGAGACATATCAGCTGATGGAGCAGAGGAGCTGTGAGTTTCAGCCTTGGAGTCAGAAACGCTTTGGTTTGATTGCTGACTCTACCAATGAGCAACTCCATGAGTTTTTGCACACTCAGCCCTCAGTTTTCTGATGTGCAAAATGAAACTAAGAGCTAGTACTTTAATAGGGAGCACTGAATGAGACAATTCAAGAAAAACTCCTAACAAACCACCTGGCACAAAAGGAGTGCTCAATAAATGTTGTCTACTATTACTGCCGCTATCTTAATTATTATGTTGTGGAAGAACTGAATGCTAAGTTAAAAAGGTCCGAGATTTTACCAAACAAGTCAGCTTCAGTTGAAGAGTAAAGTTCTACCTCAAAAGAAATTCGTATCTTATGTTTTAAGTAATAGCTATTATTTCTGATTATAAAAATACTATGTACTTACTGTGGAACATTTGAGAAATATAAAAAAATAAAACCACCTATTATCTTATCAAAGATAACTACTGCTAGGGGTTTATTTCCTTTTTTGATGTATTTCTTTTCAGTTATTTCTGTTCTTTTCAGTTATTTCCGTGTGACTTACAAACTGTCTACCTATCTATTTACCTACCTGCTATATTTAAAAAAAAAATGATTTCACTGTTTTATTTCACTAATTGTTTACATGGCTAGAGAAGAAGTAATATTCAATCCTCCGAAAGAAAAGATTAAAGAGACGCACAGAGAGAAGCCAAGATAAGACACAGTTTGGATCTACAGAGCAAAGAAGGAAAGAGAGGGAGAAAGAAGTCTGAAGAAGATACAGAGATTTATCTCCTTGATTTCTGACATCTTTCTCATTCCTGGTGGTGACTTTCCTTGAGTGATAAAATTACTTTTGTTCTTCAAGTGGAGTTCTATCCCTCATTAAAAAATAAGACCTATATGCTGGGTTACAGCAAAATATAAATCTTAACTCCCTAATCGGCCTAGGCATGGAGAGATGCCATCCTGGGAGAGGAGAAAGGGAACAGGGTCCCTGCGGGAGCAGCACATTTCTACTTATCACACTTGTCACAGAGGGAGGACATGCCTGCTTTATTTTTCTCTCTTACAACCCCGCCCCCATCAATCTTTGTTTCTTCTTATGTTTGCTAAATTCTGATAGTCGAATTTGCATATTTTAGCACGTAAAGATCTCCTTCTTCTCCAGTTCTGATATTCTGTGGATCTCTGATTCTAAATGTTCACAAAAAGCCATACTGTGGTTGTACAACCATGTGAATGTACTTGTGCCCCTGAACTATGAGCTTAAAAACTGTTAAAATGGTTAATGTTACATTATATATTTTACCATAAGAAGAAAGTCATAATAAAAAATAAGAGCCACAAATCGCTTCTCAGCCTTTTGGCTAAGATCAAGTGTAGTATCTGTTCTTATCAGTTTAAAAATAAGAGCCATAGTTGAATGGGGATCATTTTTGTTTCCAATTCTACTTTCTAAAACCCTTTTGAAAAAAAAAAAAAATGAGAACTCTCTGATCCAACGTGCTTTTGTTCAACATTCTAACAAACAGCCAATGCCACTCCCCTTACATCATGCTTCTAACTTAATTAAGAGCTAATGTGCTATCAGAATTAGACTACAAAGGACCATGTCACTGAAGATCTTCTCAGTACAATGTCAGCCCCTCCTCATCAGGGGCCCATGCATAGTTATTTAGCTTTCTGAGCATACCAACTCCCTTTCCAACCAGACACTGCCTTTCTTCAGAGCTCTGTTTCTCAAACAGAGCCAGCAAATTCTTTCACTAACACTGAACAACCATAACTTTATAAAAGCATCCACTGCCTAGTGCAAAAATTCATTCCTTTCAATTCTATACTAATTATATATTATTATATATAATGTAATATAATATAAATATATTTTATATATTGATTATATTATATATAATTCAATACTAAAAATAGTATTTTATTTTTAGCATCCCTTGTTGCTGACTGTATTGAATTGGTTGGCTCAGTCATCGATCAAGCATTCATTTATTTTACAAATGAATATTGAGTGGCTTGTAGTGTAAAAGAGCCTTGGCTCTGTGGGCAGACAGAACTGAGTTCAAATTTTTACCCCATTATTTCACAGTTTTGGTACACTGGGCAAGAAACCTAACTTCTCTGAGCCAATGTTTCTACACTGTCAAATGGGGATAAAATATCTATTTTATGTTGTGGAAATTCAATAACTTTTAAAACATACACAGTTAGTATTCAACAAACATTGTTTTCTCTATGTTTATGTAAGCTATGGAGCTTAAAGATGAATAAAATATAGACCTCTTCCAGGAGACTCTATAAACTAAAAAGGGAAATGGGCCAAATTATAGAAACAATTGTAATACATTTTAAAAAGTGATAAATGGTGGGGGGCGGGATAAAGATTGCGATTGTGGGTCTAATGAGAGATCATATCTTGTTAGGGGGCCAGAAAAGACTTCACAGGGGAAGTAGCATCTGCACTGAGCTCACTTATTTAGGACCAGGTACAGGTAGGGGCCTGAGTGGAAGGTAGAAGGGACATTCCAAACAAAGCAGAGAACTGGAACGGATGATGATGATGGTAATTACAATGACAACAGTGACAATAGCCATAATGGCGAGGCAAACATCCATTCAAGCTTACTATATCCCAAGTACTTTCCTAAGCTTTTGCCCAATTAACTACATTAATCCTCGTAACATTCCTAGGAAGAAACTGAGATACAGAGATGTTAAGTTCTTGTTCAGGGTCACAAAGTGAGGAAGTGGCAAGGTAAGCTCTCAAACCCAGGTAGCCTGTTCCCAGAAAGGGCACTCTGACCCTCTACCCAGACCACTCCTCCAACGAAAGTGAACAGGAAAGCAATGCCCAGGATTCCGTGAAACAAGAAACCTTCACAAATTAATAGGAACTTCAACCATTTTTTTTTAAAAGATTTTATTTATTTATTTGAAAGAGAGAATGAGAGAGCGTGAGCATGAGAGGGGGGAGGGTCAGAGGGAGAAGCAGACTCCCTGCCGAGCAGGGAGCCCAATGCGGGACTTGATCCTGGGACTCCAGGATCATGACCTGAGCCGAAGGCAGTCGCTTAACCAACTGACCCACCCAGGCGCCCGAACTTCAACCATTAAATCAACAAATAAATACTTAATTGTGCCCCTATCGTTTATTTGATGATGAAGGCAGAACTTTTTCAACATAATATAAGGGCTGTAATGATTCATTTATGTTTTAAAATCATTGCAATACATTTTCATTAGAACTGAATACTCCTTCAGGAAACCCTGTAGATGTTTACTGCGAGGCAGCTGACATCCACATCCACATGATACAGTATATTTGGAATGTGAAACTGCTCTGAAGTTTTAGTGGGTTGTAAAGGCAAAAACTTGAGAAAGAAAAGAAAAAAAGGAAAAAATGGAGATGGGAAAAGAAGAAAAAGTGGAGATTTATCAATTATCCCGTAGATGGTAGGGTCCATTATTGCTCTCTCTGGCCATCTGTGTGCACTTAGACAAGTTGCTTGACCTCTTGGGACTCAGGGTATTGGAGTCTAAAGAGTCCATGGTTCTCATTTGATGACTATTCACAATCGTACTAATTCAAAATCGCTGAAATCCTTACTCAGTCACGGTTTAATGTTTTTATATGGCACTTCATTATAAAGATGTGATACCTAAGTAAGTTTTTAACATGTCTTTTTGGAGAGCTACCTTTCATATTTCCAGTAAACGGCTGGTAACTGACAATCACCTGAACATATACTGATTCTAGAGGAAGCTGCTCATGCTCTTGCAGCAAGAAGAAAACTACAGCCAAAGAACAAACTCTTCACCCTTTTCATACAAAGCCAGAGTTATTTTTCGCTCTCACATTACAATCTCACTTCTAATGTTCCATGATATGAAACTGATAAAAATGAAATCTTTTGAATTTATCATGTGCCTACAGCAAAAGGACAATTGCAAAAAAAGCAATCTCATCCCCATATGCCGAAGAAAAGCTAAACAATGAGTGAAAACAATTTCCTATGATATAGCATAAGGTAGCATTTAAAAATATTCAAATTTCACTAAATTAAAACTTGGATTTTTCTTTCATTTCTTAAAGAGACTGAAATTTAAAATATTAGGTATGATTGCTGGTTTCATTTATAAACCAAGAAAGTGGTTTAATCATGTATCTGATTATCACCACTTACTTTCATTATGGAAGTACATTATAATTGGTTTGATTACTGAATTTGTCAATTATACAGCCAATACCAATCAACCAAAATGAAATTCTTAAGGAACCAAGAATATAAAACGAAAGTTCCTTTCTCAAATAATTATCACAATTTTATCATAATTCTTCCAATACGTGGAAATGTAATCCTGCAGATGTTGAAATGACATGGAATACATAAGGAATTAAAGCTGGAGAGAGTAAAATCGAGGGAAGCATACTGAGGATGATTATTACTATTATTACAAGTACACTAAACTATATGTAGACACACTCCGTCTCAGCATCCCCAACACTTGACCATAATCCCTACCATTCGCACAGCAACATTTACAGAGCAAATGCCACAATACCTAGTAAAGAATAAAGCCTTATAATACACTTTCTGAAATGAGTGTTAGTAGGTTAAGCAAGAAACTACCTTTGTCTCGAACTCATTTTTATTCAAAAGACTAGCAACCATTTGAATAAATTTTTAGAGAAGGAAAAAATAAAGCACTTGAGAACTTTAAAAAAAAAAAAACCTACAGAGCGGGAATGTTTAGTGGTTAGAAACAAAGCTAATGTCTTTATAAATTTCCTGGTATTATGATTATAATAACTTAAAACTATTGGTCTATGTCATTTCAATAAACACTTAAGGAACAATCAGATGTGAAGCTTCCCCCGCCCAACTAGATCTATTAACATGAAAATGTCATTTTTTTTTACTCCACTAGAGGGTAGTCTCTCAAAACCAGGGCTTGGAGCCATGAATTTAGCCTGTTTTTGACCTGTTGATAAATTAATCCTCATGTTCCACTCTTCTCAACAAGATGTTCCTCTAGTATACTAATTAAGGTTGTAAAACATGCATTTTTAAAATTGCTGTCTATTTACTCCTAGGTGTTCTTTCAGAAATATACACTGCTATACTTTCCTGTGTTTCTTTTTTCAATGTCTGATAACTGGATACGTGTTTTACATATGTGGTATGTATAGCACATTTTTCTGGTAAATATACATTCAGAATTTGTAAGTCTAAGAATAAAGGGAAATAATTTTCTCGAGGATTTAATTTATTAGAGTTGAAATACTTCCCCAAAAGTAGTAAAACATACCTCCTAAATACACACACAGAGAAATACCCACACAAACACCTTGACACATGTATCCATTCATCTGTGGCTGTCAGATTAATTGCATCAGCTATAAAGAAATGAATATAATTGGAAATACTTATTTTTTGAAACACCCCCTCATATGCCAATGTTGTGAATTACAGAGAAAAAAAATACATGCTTTATTTTAAAAATGTGGTCAATCCAGATAAGAAATCTCATGGCTTAAAAAAAAAAAAAAAGTGCTATTGAACAGTAAGCACATACACTAAATTAAGTAGAATCTACAGAAACCCAAATGCCACTCCAAACAGTTTCAAGCTACTCTTCTTAAATAATATAGCCACTGGTGAACTTTACAGAGAGAGAGTCAGAGGTGCTGCATCTCCCCCAGGTGTTTTTAATATTTGGGAAATCCTTATTTGTAGCACACCCTGCTATTTTCAGAGAGAAAACACAATTTCTCTGGATGAATGATAACCTAAAAATGGGAAAACTTGTCAAAAATTCTTTCCTCTCAAAAAAAAAGGGGGGGGAAGAAAGGATGGAGGAAGGATGAAGGAAGGGGGGGAGGAAAAGAGGAAGGAAGGAAGGAAGCAAGGAAGGAGAGGAGAAAGGGAGGAAGGAAGGAAGGAAGGATGAAAGGCAGGCAGGAAGGCAGGAAGGAAGGGAATGATACCTAGGAAAATATGCAAGCCTGTTTCATTTATTTGTATCCTAAGCAGCAGTGTCATAGAACAGACAGGTTGTTTCAGCCAACCAGACGGGAGCAGCTGCGAGTGCTACATCTTGGCAATCCGAAGCGATTGGCTCCTCTCTGGGGAGCGGAGGGTGTTCAGTTATTAATGACCGCTGAGCAGGCAGCACCATGTCAGTGTGACAACTGATCGGGTGAACGATGCACCACTAACCACCATGGAAACAAGGAGAAAGAAAGCCAGCTCCCAGGATCTCTCTTCACTGGATTGAGAGCCTCAGCCTGCCGGCTGAGAGAAAGAGTTCCGGAGAAAAGAAGGAGCCCTAGCTGCAGCCTCCTGCCTTCCTTTATATCTTAGAATACAGACATAAGCTCGCTCGCATGTGTGCCCACCTATAGTACATGTTTGTGTATACTTTATTACACACACACATGCACCTATTTACACCCGGGCAAGAACACAACCATGTGATTATCGCAACTGAAGAACTGAGGAAGCCAGCACAGAGGGACACGGAAGGTGGGGTATCACAGAAACTGCTTTGGCAAGGTAAGTTTAAAATATACATTTCTATTTAAATATGCTCTATTTCTTCTTTAGTTGATGCTTGGTTTGTTTTCTTTTTTTTCCAAACCTAAATTCTCCGTTGATGTTTTCGTCTTGTCTGAATTCTAAAGCATTCTTCTTTCCATTTTACTTTTGAGGAGAAATTCAAATGCAAAAGCCCTCTGGCTTTGGGTATGCTTAGCTGTGTTTGTGGGATTCTCCAACATGCATTTTACTAGCTTGAACGCCCATCAGAGGCTGTGAGTGGGAGAGAAAAAGCAGTGCTGGGGAGAGGAGAGAGAGGAGGGGGAGAGGGGAGAAGGGGACAGTGGGAGTGGAGAGGAGAGGAAGGAGAAGGGGGAATTTTCTTTTTTTTCTTCACATTATTTGTAATGAAAAGCGGATCACACATCATTCTGTATTTTGAAACCAACCCCCTAAATGGGGCATTTTTCTCCCTTTCACCCAGCGGATGGAGATTAAGGCAAATGGTGCTGTATGTCAAGAGCTAAAACCATTAAGCAGAGTGGCGGAATGAGCATATCACAAACAGTTATTGAATTTCTGCCAGGCTACATCTTACGGATTGGGGTAAATGACTTCCCTTTAATAACATCCCCCCCGCTGGTCTGAAGGGACAGTGCAAATGTCTGATTGCTAATGCAGCTGCAACCAACACACGCGAGGCAAAAGGATCCCATGAACCAGGAGAGTTCTCATCTTCTTTGGTAATTAACAGAATCACAGCAGGGTGGCTTTAAAGTACATTTGCTATTTCAGAAGATTTTTGTTCAAACCGACTACTATATTCCCTTTGCTGTTATTGAGCTATGTGGCTTAATTTGCCTCTAATTTATTTATTTTTAACAATATGTCCTTGTTTCCATGCCTCTAATTTTAGTGAGAGCAGGCTATGAATATGAGTAGAACCTTCCTTAAAATTTAGTGAAAAGGGGATAGTGTGAAGAAGAGAAAGGCAAGAAGTAAGGATTCAAAATATCTACCTAGGAAAATAGTGTGCCTGCCCTGGTACTATAAATATTACTCATATCCTACATTTCTCTTTAGTTTCAGAAGCAATACCTTTGAGACAGAATTACTCTCAGTAAACTATGAGCATCCATGTACCGATGATTCATGGAACACGGTGTGGGTTAATTTATACTTCCAGTCTTGTAAAAGGAAGCCAGCTACTTAGAATATGCTTTCAAACAGACAACATCAATTGAGGATGTTCGTGGAAACATTCACTGCCTCCTTTAATGGGTCCTGTAAAGACATTAAAACAAACCTGGTATTTGCATTTCGTCTTCTGGAGCTCTCTCTTCCCTTCCTTTAGTTTAACTGACCAAATAGTTAATGGAGTCTGCTTCTTTCCAACCGCACGGTATTTTTTTTTTTCCCTTACAAATGTGATTTCAGAGTTATTATTGGTTTCCTAGTTTATAATATGGGCCAAAACCAAAAGACAATAACCAGTCACTTAGATCCTGACACTTTCCCATAAATGTGTCAAAATATGAGTCACTTTACAATATGTAAGAAGTCAATTAATTCCAGTGACCTTTGTAAATGATGACAATAAAACAGCTCTGGCAACATGCCACTGGCTTTGATTTTCCCTTTGTAAAATGAACAAGTTTAAGAAGAGGTTTCCTGCTCAGAGAGGAAAACCAAAGGTGCTGAAGCATTAGCTCGCGGTATTGGCAGCCCGGCTCACTCCGCCTCAAACGCCACATGCAATCTATAGAAAAAAAAAATGATTTATTACAAAGAGGAAAAGGCGTTTTCTTTGCTTTCCTGCTATTCATTACAAGTGCTGTTTTTGCCACAGAACAGATCTGAGATTTCTGATGTACCTCCTAAGAGGAAAAGCTTGAAGCAGACATTCAGCCTCCCGATTGCAAACTCCTCGATAATGTACACTGCAGTATTGATTTCAGTTTTTCTTAGACCTTTTCCAGGGAAACTTTCCATACCAAACTCACACATACTTAAATCTGACAGAGCCTATTTTTAAATTGCAATCAGTGATACCTAAGAACAGTGGAGTCACGCTTTAACCTTGGTAAAGCTCACATACATATTTTGTGGATTACACAGATCAACACTGTGCCCACTTGAGTCTGAGAAATACAATCATTCCCGTCCCCAGTGTTGTCACCCCGTGCGCGCCAGTGAGTTTGGTGATCTGATCAGCATCTACCAATGCCAGATGATGGACACAGGAACATGCCTGGAAGACTTAGCCGTAGTCTCCCCAGTCATGTAGCTATGCCAGAAATAGCTTTCTGGCAAGACAAGCGTCGAAGGATCATCTTTTCAAGAGTGTCGCTTGTCACAGGCAACACACTGAGTTAGAATGCTGATGAGTAGGTGGAATTTTTTTCTTTGGTGGTGGTTGTTGCTGTTAATGGCTTCGTAAACAGTGTTATCTGCTTTCTAGGCCAGAAATTTAGGGACCTATGAAAAAGGTAATCAACTTAGGATTCATTAACTGTATTTTATTATTTCTTTGTTCTTTTTTACACCTATCGCTTCTTTTTTTTTCTTCCTTTTTTCTCTTTTGCTACAAAATGGGCTTGGTATTTTACTTCCCCCCGCCCCACTCTGAATTTTCTCTAGTGCAAAATTTCTGTGTGATGTGGCATGGTGATATTCATTGCAAACTAATTAAGTTGATCAGAAATGTCTGGAACCTGAGTTTAAAAAATAACACTTACGTAAGTTAAATGTTATTACTTAGGAGCCCCTGAAGATGATCACAGATGAGGTATCTGTTGGGGAATTTGAAGGAGATCATTAAGAGGAAGCTACTAGCATACTAAAAAAATGAGTCCCTCCTTCTAGCCTCAGGAAGGATGCCCCCAAAGAATAATTCAAAATAATGTAGCTCTAGCCAATCTGAAGAAACAATGGATCCCTCTGCAGCCCACTAAAATGTTCCACATCCACCTGGTTCCGAGGGTTTAATCACTTACGTATCTATCACTCTTTAGTCCCATGAAACTAAATAAAGCAGGTAAACACTGGGCAATACATCAGCACAGCTTGTCCATGCTGTCAAAGATAAAGCTCTCCGATACTGGCCAGGCAGTGAGTACTTCAGAAAGCTTCAGTGTGTTGCCGCCGAACACAGGTCCCGCACAGAGCTCCGTGAATTCCTCCCTGCCTCTCCTCTGATAAAGTGATGTCTGCTTCGACACCTGGGAAGTAGGACATGGTTACAATTCTTCCTCTGACCGCAATGTAGAAGCAAATCAAATTCTAATATAAAGAAAGTAGGTGGTGCCAGAGGATAGAAAAAGTAATGGAGAAATAAAAATGTTTTCTTTAATATGATGGGAGGAGTGGAAAAAGATCTCAGTAGATGCTATTTAGAGGTCATTAAATACAGGGTTAGAAAAAAAGACAAAATGCTCATCTCAAATCTTTGTGAAGAAATATGGTACCCAGCCAGCCATCCACTATATTTCCATAACTGGGAAGTTTGTACATAACTGCTTGCCATCATGTTAATTTATCTTAGGCCACGATAAGGGAGGGCTTTTTCTTTTTTTAAGGTGCACATACACAGTTTCAGCATAAGAGAATGAGAAGGAAAACGTATTTTCATATAATAATAGAATTTTAGGATTAAAAAGGACCTTTAGAAGATGGTCTAATATGCTCATTTCACAGGTTAGGAAACTGAGACACAAAGGGTCTAACATCTTTAGTCCAAATCATACAGTTCTTTATCAAGGCCTAGAGTAGATCCCTTTAGAGTGCTCCCTCCAGCACTCCATTAAAACTCCACCTACTCAGTCTTTCAAATACTTTTTTTAAAGAAAAAAGGCTTATAGATATGTGCCCCAAAAAAACCCACAAAATTTAAGGAAATGTTTATCAGATACTCAAGTACTTGAAAAGCAAAAGCAGGCATTCAACGCTAGAAGCAATAACCATGTGTTAAGTATATACACCCAAATATTTCAAACTGATCATCTTTTGGATATAGCCCACTATGTTTTGTAAGGAGTCATAAAAATAAGAGCTTTGCCTTGTTTTTAAAACATCTTGATAACATTATTGCTACCCTCCAGCTGTAGAGATTCAACTATTGGTCATCCATTAGAAGTTTTTCCAGGAATTTTGAAGAGAATCCCCACCTCCTTTTTTACTGGGTTTCACTGTAATATTTTAAGGCATTTACATGTGGCCTCATTAAATCCAGTGTCCATTCTCAGGGTCCATGCTTGGCGTACATACCTCACTGGAAAACAGTGAGGACGTTCTCAGGATAGCAATCCCTACTTCCCTCTCTCCATCTCCCCATCCGGCCTTAACTTTTCATTTCCAAAGTTTGAGTGAGACTCTGTAGGTAATGACTTCTCCCCTTCATTTCACAGCCCTGTTTTTTTTCTTTCTGGCAAATTTTTCTTGGTTTCTAAATGTGCTCTCCAAATTTTGCTTAGGATAATAGTAATGAACTGGCTCAAAAACTTTGGGGGAGTAAAAAAGGATATAAAAAAGTAACATAATAATTGTGAATATTTGTCTAGAGCGATATTGTTTGTTTACAGAGCACTTTCTCAACAATGACATTTGCTCCTCACAACAATTTGGTAATGAGGTAGGTATGATGCTATCATCTTCCTTTAAGATTAGAGAATGAGGTCCCGTGAGGTTAGAGATTTGCCACAGGCAGGGACCTAACGTGGAGAAGTTAGGGTCTTCTGACTGCAAAGATGGGTACAGCACTGCTCATAGTACCTGGCACTTTGTGAGTCTTTTAGAAGCATAGACTCTCATTTTTCTGAACTCCCACTCTAGACTTACCCTTCCAAGTTCTATGTCCTTTGCACCATACCACTCTATGTGGGCAGATTTTTACAAATAAAAATCTGTACTTCTTAATTTAAATCAGAGCTAATGATATAACCGAGTTAAATACGAAAAACACAACATCTATTCTTGGAGAAAAAGATTGCGTGTTGTTCTACGCACTCATCTGTATGTTTATCTAACAGCATTAACGCTTTGATAAACAGTTGGCAAAGGTCTCAAAACTGGATAAAATGGAATGAGTAAGTTATTCAGGCAAGTTCCATGTTGCTGGAAAATTATGAACAAAGTCCTCAAAAATCACTTGATGTATCACTAATGGATAAAGTGTCAACATAAAAGCAACAACTTTGGCTTCTCCTTCCTGGTTAGTCTGTCTTGGGGAGATAATGACATACAAAGACCTCAATATGCCAGTAAGTATATTCACATTATTCTGAGAGCCCTCTAGGGGAAATCTTGTCTTTCAAAAGTAATATTGTCCTTGGAATAGGTGAAAATCCCTAAAACTCATGTACAAAAGGTTGTCATACAAAGTTTTATCTCCAGAAAGTGAAGCATTCCACAAATAATCAGCTACTCTATGTAAACATTTTTTTCTACCATATTTTTCCATGTCTGTATTGAAAAGGCCCACGGACTCCCCAAAGACCCACTGAATCAATTAAGGGCCTAGCATCAACAGGAAACCCTTTCCATTTCTGGAGGCCTGAAACCTCTGGGATTTAATTCCCTGAAGAGTAAGAGAGGAGGCATTGTTTCCTGACTTGTTCAATGCAGGGAGTCCAGGAACGGGTGAATGCAATGAGTGAATACTCCCCTGGGACCAAGCCTGCTAATGTGCCATGGACTAAGCAATGGCCATCAGGAAGGCTCAGGACTCCCAACACTTACAATGACTTAAATAATGCTATATTTTTTTTTTTTTTTTTTATTATGTTATGTTAATCACCATACATTACATCATTAGTTTTTGATGTAGTGTTCCATGATTCATTGTTTGTGTATAACACCCAGTGCTCCATGCAGTACGTGCCCTCTTTAATACCCATCACCAGGCTAACCCATCCCCCACCTCAGTTTGAACCTCAAATGTTTGTTTCTCAATGTTTGTTTCTCAAATGTTATATATTTTGACTACTGAAAATATTTAAAGAGGCTTTCTTTTCATTGTGGTAGAGAAGATTGATTTGTGCTTATTACAAGTTTTCTCTAAAATTTCTCTAAAATTACAAAACTGAATTAATAAAATGACTGCAAAGAAACAAAGGCAAATATTTTGGTAGATTCATTCCACAGGAGTAAAATTTATCCATAATATCTTACAGTCTCATAATACTGAAAGGTCAAGGCATTTAAATTACATTGTCAGCTAATTTATGCTTTGCTTTTGTTAAGAAAAAAATAAAAACTCAAAAAAATTTTAAAACAGACATGTATTTTTAGAGATACAATTCATATTGGCCTTTGTATCTCCCTAGAATATTTTTCTCATCACTATATTCATATGCCCAAGACATGGTGGTCTTATCATCGTTTGCTAACAGTGTCTCTGGGCTCTACATTGAATTTTATTTTCATTAAAAATTGGTCACTCAGAATCACCAATTACTTAATCTGTTCCACAAAGAGTATATGGAACCACAATGGCCTTTATTGAAATTTCAATAATTGCAGGGGGGGAATTTGAAAATACATCTAGACAGATCATATTTTGATTTCTACAAAGGCCAAGGGGATAATGGCCTTCCACCGCGTCTGCCTAAGGACTGAGAACAAAACAATAAAGTAGGCAAAATGGGGCTCAGTCTAGGTAACAATGCTGTATCATTTAAGAGAAAGTGCAATAGGATGGAAAGAGAAAAACAATGCTACCACCATTTGCGGGGGGGAAAAAGACATTCTAAGCACATATAAGCCTTGGAAGCTCTAGTCCTAGTAATTTTTGAATGAAAAACATATGCCATTATAAGATAGGAGCTTAGACTGTATTCATCCAACAAGTCAATATCTTGTGTGACTAGCTGAACTGATTCACTTACCAAACACATAATTTATATTTTTTCCTGTTTTGTAGTTTATCACCCACTTATTTTTTTACACAAACACTACAGCTGCTCAAGGAGTGTCATAAGGTGATGTTCAGCTAACTTTTTAAAATCAGTGAGGCATTTGCCAAACTACCATTTCCATAATCAGTTACTTTATTTTTAATGAGCAAGCAAATTTCATGTAAACATCCGAGGCTCATCTTTCATTTACACTATAAATTGTATCACAGTGTGCAGCTGTTGGACAAAACAATCAAGGAAGTGAAGAATTAACTGTCTTTTGACATAAAATACTTTCAGTAGAGACCTTAAGAGTTCAGATCACATCATGTCTTCGACAATCCTTTACTGGCTAAGGGACTGGTCATAATATTAGCAGATCTCATTTTTTACATATGGGCGTTTTCTGTGCCAAACATTGTGCTAAGCACTTCGCATGTGTTTTCCCTTGTAATTCTCATAATAACCATGTGGAGCAAGTACTGTTACTAACCCCACTTTACAAATGAGGAAATTAAGGCTTAAAGAAGAAAAGCAACTTGCCTCAACTAATGAAAGGCAGACCAGGAAAAGGAACCTAGGTCGGTTTGGCTCTAAAGAACATGGCTTTTGTGCATGAGGCCAACACTGCCTCCTGTTGGTACTACCTAAACACAGCTCATCCATGCTGCCTTCCGGCATCAGATTCTCTATCAAAACATAATCATTCCATTTATCATCTCCTACCATGCATTCTGCTCACACGAGGATATTATCTCTGCAAGATTCATTCCTGTTTTCTTTTTGCTGTTGTTGTTTCTGGAGGAAGAGTGATGATTGACTTATTTATATGTGGGTATCACTATTTGATAAACTAAAATGATTTTTGCAGTTCGGTTCACAGCCAGACTTGAGACCTGGCAGCTTATAGTTCTCTTCCACTATCTTTCCATCAGTAGAGTCCAACATGCTTCTTTACCTGTGGCCATGCACCGCAATAACTGGCGCAAAGGAAAAATGCAAAGCTTAGCTTGTAAGTCTTAATTTTCATTATTTATACCAGTCTGTCCACAGCCCTAATTCTAATCTGTGGATCCTTCCTTACTCATGCATTCTCTTTTAAACAAGAAGCATCAAAACAGTGAATACTTGATTTCACTGCTAGTATGATCATCAATTTTCAGTGAAGTTCATCAATCCTTCTCAATATTAATAAGCTTATAGCTCCGTAAAGTTAATAGACAAAACCTGTTTTTCAAACTGAATGTGCTGAGCCAAACCTAAAACTTCAGCAGAAGTGTTCTACTCCAGCTGTTTGCAAAACTTCAGCATTTCTCACTGAGTGACCTCCTCAAAGAGCTGTCTGGGGAGTCCTTCAGTTTGACTGTCCTACATTAAA
Organism: Phoca vitulina; assembly: GCF_004348235.1. Classification (NCBI taxonomy): domain Eukaryota; kingdom Metazoa; phylum Chordata; class Mammalia; order Carnivora; family Phocidae; genus Phoca; species Phoca vitulina. The sequence continues at coordinate 30,845,061 of NW_022589707.1, read as the reverse complement.
AAAGCTGAATGTGAAATTAAGTACAAAATGTTACTAAGGATTCTTCCCATGATTAGGAATGGGGTTTCAAGAGCTCATGTTCATGTGTATTTTCTTTTCAGAACAAAGATTTTTTTTTTTTAAATGTAAGTAATTGGACAAATGAAAAATGAACTTCAAGTCTGAGGTGACAGACAGCTAAGATATCCATGCCTCATGAAAAACCTAATTCAACACATGTAAGAAATAAAGGATGTGTATAATTTTAGATTAAAGTTTTGGATTTTTTTTTTCCTACTACTTCTTACATTCATACACGACAATGAGGAGCAGAGGAGAGAGGGGTTGCCGGCCAACAGCCTTTCAACATTTACCACAGCCTGGGTCCTGGTTAAGTTCTTTCACACCTCATGTCACCGAAGCGCACAGCCCCACAAAGGAACAGAATGAAGAAGCAAATGTCTGACTCCAAAACCTATTCTATTAAAACCATGTTATTGTGCCTCCTACACCACATATTTCTTAGAATAAGCATAATACATTTCTCCTTTGAGAAGCATTTTACTTTTTATGCAGAAGCATCCAACAATAGGTTCCTTCTATAGTTTTAAGCTTCTCAGCAAAGATCAGAAAGCCTATATATAATTAAGCAAACTTGACAGTTTTACCACCTGGTGCCACCTGATAGTATTTCAAGAATGACAGAATGAATACTTAACATAACTCAACTAACCTAAAATAAAAGTATTACTTGTGGATTTTTTTTACTCAAACATTCTCATTAATCTGTGTAACTTCAGAAATGTAGTGTGTTTAAAAAAAAATCATGGTTGAAGTCCAGAAGGACTTATGAACAGCTAACATCTTTATCATTTCTTAGGGAATGCAAATCCCTAACAAAATAAGAAAATTTTTCTTTACCATGAATATCTTGCAAATCGAACATACAGAACAAGATTTCAACCCCATCTTTCATCCCTGAATGTTGCTTATCAGATCTGGGAAATATCTGAAAACTTCCTTCTATTTTTAAATATCGTGTACACCTAGGAAAGATGATGAACACTTACAAGTTTAAATCTGCCCATAAAGAAGTTTTCCTGTCTAGAGTAGTAAACTCCTTGACTGCCACGTCCTGCCTCCACTCCTTTCCACACCACACTGAGGTAATGGTATATTGAGTTCTTAACCTCACTTAAGCAAGGAGCTTCCTGTTTGACATAATCATGTTAAATTATAAATCAGTGTGCTACTCTACTTTACTTGATTGAGATGTCTATGAATCTTTGAAAGGAGAGATATTCTAAGGTAATATACCACTTAGGCATTCATTTAGACATGTTCATATCATGGTCATTTACTCAATCACCACGGATACAGGATAGTCAATAAATGGAATCTCAAGAATTGATAAGGAATGATGTATGTATGACACAGCGAAGAGAACCAAATCTGTCTATCTATCCATCTAAATTCTCCCATCTTAAGAGGTACCATGCTGTCAAAATTTTGGAAGGCACCATATTCCAAAAGTATTGCTAACACATTCATTGTTTAAATGTTATATATATGTTTGTATATTTTGCTTCATTTTTAATGTGAAAGCAAAATTTATTAGGCTGTCTCTGATGAGCTACATCAAATTCACTTGGGCGCTTATTTTTAACATAGAATATTAGAATCTCTGGAAGAATATAAGAATCCCTAGTGATTTTTCTTTTTTTTTTTTTTTGGCACCAAGTTTCAGAACTGATGATTAAAGATTCAGGTCCTTTTTCTTTGTCCATTGTCTGCCACTCTTGTTTCAGGTTTGTAAAGTTTGTTTATTTGAGACAATTAATTGCCTGAATCAATACAAAATATTCATAAAACAGGTACACTGTGTTGTGTTTTCCCCAGAGAAGACTGGGACTAGGATATGGCTCAATGAGTTAGGGATTTGATAAGGGATCTGACAGACATTCAAGCGGATGCTTTTAGTAATATGCTTGTAAGTCTGTGGTATCGACGGTCCCTGTCTCTACTGCCATTCAGTCATTTCTTGGCTCTCAGATAATGTCTGTAGCGTGGTAGGGGGGAGTATATACCAGAAGTGGGCAATACCCTTTATTTCCCACATGTTCATGAACTCGTATTTTCATGTACTATACTACATTTTACGTGCAACTGCGCTGAGGGTCACCCAGAGGCTGCCCACTGACACCATTAATGAATGAATTCTATGCTGCCCATTGATTTGCTTTCAAAGATCATTGGCTAATATAAGGAGTCAGAACTGGTATAACAGAATTGTCAAACTGAGAGAGATTTTACAGATATTAGGTCACTTGCTCAAAGGGACTCATTACTTAAATACGTAAGTAGAACCAGAAACCAGGTGATTCAGTCCCTGCCTAGTGTTTATTTCACAGCCCACACTGACTGTCGTGGTCGGGTTTCAAAAAGATTGGGCCCATATGCTCCTATCAAATCATTTTCTTAAGCACTGTTATGACCAAAAGTGCCCAAAGTCAACTCTGTAGGGAAATTCAGCAGTGCCTTCTCTGTGAAGGGCCCATATATGTACAACCTCTTAGCTGCTGGGAGTCTCGCAGAAGTCCAATTCATTCTCCAGCCACTTTTCAAGATGCCTCTTTGGAGTGGCATTTTCTTGACAGTAACACGTTGCTGCTCTGCATCAGGTATATGAAGTATTTGGGACTGGGGTTTTGAATATGTGCCCTAAAGCAATTTTAGCTGAAGAGTTGTTTTGTTTCCCTTTTAAGTCACGGAAAAAGAGAGAGAGAGAGAGAGAGAGAGATTCTTAAAAGGAAAAACACACAAAATGGCAATGATACAAAAAGTTTCATATTTATCCAAAACAGAAATAGAATGATCCCAGTTCTTTGTGCTACTCCATTGGAAATTTCTTCTCTTCTTGGACATTCCATCTAAAATTTAAAAGGCTCCGAGCCTATTCCACAATAATCCTCTTTGCTGGGACCCTAAGAAACTTTATAACACACACAAAATAACTACAATCTCTGAAATTATAAATCTCATTGCCAAGTTATTTTTGTGAGCTTTTATTAAGACCCTGATGTAAGTTTCATCCCCAAAGAATGCATAGTCTAGAAAAATGGGCACTCAAGCCCCTGAGTTGTTGCATTAAAATTTTTACATTGTTGGGGTGCCTGGGTGGCTCAGTCGTTAAGTGTCTGCCTTCGGCTCAGGTCATGGTCCCAGGGTCCTGGGATGGAGCCCCGCATCGGGCTCCCTGCTCCGCAGGAAGCCTGCTTCTCCCTCTCCCACTCCGCCTGCTTGTGTTCCCTCTCTCGCTATATCTCTCTGTCAAATAAATAAATAAAATCTTAAAAAAAAAAAATTTACATTGTTGACAATCACATGATCTTCTTCAGTACCACTGTGTCCATTTATTATAGTGATTTCATAGAGATAGTTCTCATTTTTCTCTCATGTGAAAAATCCTCCTTGTGAATACAAATGAATGATGTTTAAGTTAAATTTTAACAATCTATGTAAGATTTTGTTTCCCCCAAAATGTAATCACATCATAAGAAATGACAATTGTCCTATTCTATCATCTCAGAAAAGCTGTATTCACGTTTTTGTAGATTTAGTTAACAACTGTATTTCTCTATCTATTCCAATGCCATCTTAATATAAGCATGCATGCACACCCCCAAATATTGGACTTAAAACAATTTGCCAACTGTTAATAGTTTCTTACCAGTTTACAAACATTTCAATTAAGTCTAGCCACATTTACTTGTACCTGGTCTCCAATAATATTTCTCCTTCTAAGACATGCCATATAACTGAGATGACAAGTATTGTGGTGCCTTTTAAGAGTTATTTTCATAGAAAACTCTGGAAAAAAATCCACTGGCCAATAAAATTCTGCAATCTTTAATGGAAATTAAAGTCAAATACCATTCAAGTAACTCTATTTTACTCTGCCATTTCTCCTGTTCTCACATCTCCATCTCCAAAATTAGTATAAGTTACAATAAATTTTAATAAGTGATAACCATTACTATGACTATTATTAATTTGGTAGTGATTAACATTTAGTGATTACTTTCTATATTTCTGATGCAGTAATAAGAACGTTTTTATACTAAGAATTTTTAATGCATTATTTGTTTTAACTTTCACAACATCTCTCTGTGTAGATACCATTTAATACCCATCTTTTAATAGATTAGGAATCAACGTCAGAGGAAGAGAAAGAATTAGAGTCCATGTCTGATCCTTTCATTACTAGGCTGCATCTATAGACCGCCATTTTAAGAGTCAGAGAGCAGGAGTACCAGATCAAGCATTTGCATTGGCTACTTAAGAAATCTTAAGGTTAAGTGTGGGGCAAAGTGGGAATAGTGAAAAGTGATATTCCTATGATACCACTTTGGAGGAAAGGCTATATTTTCATTTTCAGTTTTCAAGCATAACACCACTCAAATCTCTGGGTTTGGGCTTATACTCAGGCAACATTTCTGAAAGTCAACCTTGCTAGAAAAATGACTCCTACTGTTGATGAATTTTTTCTTTCCTTCCTTCATGCATGCCTTCATTTTTCACAGCTCTGGCTAGTGTTACAGAATCGGAAAGGATGGAACCCCAGGTAGAGAGGAGACAGAAGTCGTACAATTCTCTTTCTCCCACTTCCTCTGTGTCCTGCTGCCCCATAAATGTATAGTTCTGTAAGCCACAGTTCAGTATTATTCTAGGGAATGAAAGTGTCTTTTGTCATCTGCTTTAGATTTACCAAATACAACCTTTCGTTCTAGAAATGTTCTCACATCTGCTGCTAGTGCTCCCAGTTTATATATTTTGAGTATCATTATGCTGTCAGTTGAGTAACTAACACCTTCAATTGTTGCTGCTCTCAGTTTAAAAAGGGAAGAGGGGAGATACATGAAAGTATTAAGTATGGTTGCCAGCAGTAGTTTAAAATGGTGCTAAATAAGAGAAAAGCCTCAGCATTAATCCCTCTACCTAGTCTTTTTGGGGTTTGGCTTTTTGGAACACCTGCTAAAGAAAGATTTTTAAATGTGGGGAAAAGGAGGGTTGTTAGAAGGCAGGGATGGAAAATGTGGAGGACTTGCCGAGGGGAAGCAGGGGAAGATATTAATGTACTCTCATAAGCTGTAAGCTGCACTATTCATTAATTAAAAATATGCACACAAATACCCAGGCTCTCATTCCACTGGAAGCAGAAGCAAAATCTGGAACAAGAGAGTCATGACTTCTGGAACAATGGGGAAAAAAGGAAAAGCAAGCAGAGGGAAGGGGATAGTCTTATACACATGAGAGAAGGAAAAATGAGGGGAAGGGAAAAGGAGTTGCAGGTACAATGGCAGTTAGAAGTGAGCTGGGTGCATGTATGGATCCCTTTGCCAAAACACAGAGACAAAAGCTTGACCATAGACTTCCAAGAGCTCCCAGTGCAAAACAATTTCTATCACCATATCAAAGGAATCATGAAAACAGAAATGTACTTATTTCTGTAGACTGAAAATTCACAAATAAATTTGTAAATAAATTTGTATTTCCAAACAAAATAATCACAAAACCTTTTAAAGTGCCCTTTAAGAGTAATTTGATTCCTCTCCCTGAGATAAACCGAAGAATCCAAGTGTCAATATGTTGAAAAATGACAAAACAGATGTCAAATAACCCTCATTTTGCAACAACAACCTTCTATAAATCTGGCATCTAGTTTTTCCACTTAACATCATGTATGAAACTCAGAAATGATACAGCCGAAGAATGGAATACTAATTCATGACAGCATGTGGAAAGGAGCAGATGAGAACAAAACACCACAAAAGTATATAAATTGACCAAATGAGATTGCATATGTTACCATCTTCTATGACAACAAACACTTATTGACTGACAATTGACATCTGGTTTGCTCCCCTATTCTGCAAATCACAGAAATGGGTTGCTGTGGCAACTGTCATGTGCTATTTAGCTTGCCGGAAGGAAAAAAACAAAACAAAACAAAAACCTCAAAGTACCTTTCAAGACACAAATACAGCATGCCTTTTCATTGTTCCTCCCGCCCCAAGAGAACAAATCTCCTGACAGTAGATTTATTTTTTCATAGCTTAAAAAATGGGCTGGCTTTCCGTCATTTGCATTTTTTATCATGTATACTACCAATTTATGCAAGTAGGGAAGAAAAAAAAATCCATAGAAATATAAAGGAGATGGATACAGATTGCCTGAGTCACATGAATGTGATAGGGCCATAGTCATATATAGCATCCCCACTTTTATCATCGGCAGCTCTTTTAGCCAATTTAACTCCACTGATGTATGTATCAAATTCATGCATGATAAGCCGAGGAATACACTAAGAGCTCAACTCTTAAAGCATCAGCAAGGCAAGATTATTTTTCTGAGCCAAAAACAAGAGCAAGGTGCAAAGAAAAGATCATTAGTTTTCATGGAAGCACATTCTTAATCTCCCAGTAACACATAACATAGTCTGTTCACAAAGATGCTACGCGTGACCTTAGAACACATCAGGTTACCAACATCTGTGCACCACGGAGCTCGCAAATTAACAGCTCCACGCTGAAGAAAATGGGAAGAAGAATACTCATCCCTTACCTATTTACTTCTCCCCTGGGAGCTAAGAGAGTGAAGGCAGATATGTAGAACATTTAAGGCCCTGAAAATGGAACAATAAAAGCTCCGGTCATTGTTCTCCGTATCGAATGGCAAGTTAGATAACTTTGCAAACTCCCCAGACAGTGGTCTGATGTGGGAAAGTCAACTCTTTGAAAGAGCTCAGTTTTCAGCTCTTGAAACAATAGGAGTCTCTTCTCTCTGGGAGTTCAGGGAGTTTGAGCAAGCTAAGAAAAATGGTCCACTTAAAAAACGAACAGGTATGTCCTCCATCATCACCATGAATGCAATGTGAAAACCCTCTTGAGTTTCTCACCACCCTAGGCTTGACTGAAGGACTCACTATTTTGAGGCAGGAACTCAAAAGGGCAAAGATTGGTGAGGTATGGCTGCTAAAAGATACTAGGTATTTATAATAAAAGTAACAATAAGGTAGGAGGAACTGAAGCCTCAGTGTGTGAAAATACTCCATATGCAGTATGCAGATAAAAGGGCCCTTTACAGATCTTGGAGGGAAAAGCACCTGACTGTATGCTGTATTAGTCTTCTGCTGCTCCATTTAATCATACCTAAGAAATGGAATGAACACACAAATAGATTTTTTTTCACTTTTCCTTGGGCAACAATAGAGAACAATCAATTTAAAAATAATTGGAGAAATTTGTGTTTTGTTCAGAAGATAAAAGGAAAACACTCATTCAACGGTACCACATAGAATCATTTGCTTAATAGCATTTCTAATATGTTATGCATTTATGCAATCTACTTCTTACTATATTAAAATGCAAAAACAATTACTTTGAATGTAAATCCTAGAAAACAATCAAAGTTTCTATTAAATCAGGGAAGAGACAGTTAAGCTGCAATGTGATTTGCAGATGCTCATGAATAGACAATACTTAGAGTTTCTCTCACTCGAAAGTGAAAGAGAGGCTGGTGGAGATTCAGAGATTCCCTCCCTCCTACTCTCCCTCCTGTTTTCCTTCCTCCTCTCTCCATTCTTTCCTACTCTCCCTCCATCTCTTCCCTCCTTTTTTATTTAAAGTCTAATACTTGAAATCGTGTAGGCATGTCAAATCGCCTCCTGTCACAGTCCCAGTCCTCCAGCAGGGAGAAACTTCCTGACAACATTCGGTTATGAATAGTTTACACTCAGCTGATCAGTCACAGGGGAATAGGGGCAGTTTCAGCCCTCTGGGCCCTTTGTCACACACAAAAAGTCTTGGTTTGTTCTTCGTACACTTACATTAAACCCATTTCTATTCATTAAAAAACTCAAAATAAGCATGTTCAAGAAGAGGCGACTGAACATGAAGCAATGAATAAAAAGATTCTGCACATTCACAATAAGCATTTGTATCTCACTATGTCTGAAAGGAATTTTTTTAATCCACATGCCTTGATTGTGGTGCTCCTGAGGTTCTCATCTCAAATAGGAGATTCAATAAATGTTTTTCATGCTCATATTAAATGTCAAGGCCATAGATTTGTTATTTCAGATCTAGTGAGCAATACTATTGGATCATAATGAACCCCCAAAGATTTCTTTGCCACGCCCAGCTGTCCATTTCAAAGCTCTGGGTCACCCTATATACTTCCAACTCTGCTGATAATATTATAGAATCTAGTATACAGAGCTTAAATTTTCAAGTAAATTTTATTTATTTCATATGCGCTTCATGAATTCTGGGTGCTTCCGCTGAAACTTGGTGCCAACAATATTTGCCCAACTTTGACTAATAGCATCTCTTGTTTTGGTTTGCATTAACTTTTGTCTAAACTAAAATTTTTCAATCCCATATTCTTCATTATCCTGACACAGTTTAATTCTCCTATATTAAGGACAGCTTTCATTCACTGAAACAAACCTATACCTTCCAAGAAAATCTATACAGCACCATAAATAATCACAAAGATATATTGTATCTTAGTAGCCAGCAACATGAATTCCAATGAGCAGAAATCAGAAAAAAAATTTCATTCTATTTGCAATTTATATATTGAACTCCGATCCACAGTGGTTTGATCTAAACTTTATTACATGGTTGTACTTGAAGAAAATGTGTAAAATATGAATATAATATTTTTAAAAGTAAGTATAAAGTACACACAACTCTAGCTTCAGAGAAAGTTTCCCATAATATAAATCAATGTTGACTAATTCTTTATTGAGCAATATGAAATATTCCTGCAATAGAAAATTAATGGTAAATTAACTTTATTTCACAAAGTAATTTTGGTTGGACACATGAGAAAAGTAAATCTAGGTGAATGTCCCAGATCAAATTTAAAGGATTCTAGATTTTGAATCATGTAATAGTGTGAAGGGAAAATGTCTTCTCGTAACTGAAATCCAGTAATCAAAAATAAAAATGTATTATATCCTACCCTGTGAAGCTACTATAACACACTGTAAAACCATTTGCTTTTCTTAGCCTAAAATGACAGTTTGAAACACATTCTTAAATTATCTATTGAGAGTCTATCACGAAGAAATTCTTCCAAACAGGTGGTTTTCCACCTAGTTTTCATCTAGTCTGTATATGAAATGAATTCCAGGCTTTTAAGTGTAAAGTGGGTGCAAATTTACATTATTTTGAAAGCACCCTCTCTCCTCATTAAGATCTAGAACTCTTTTTCCATGACTGGTCCTCTAGCCATGTGCAACCCCCCAAAAAGATGCTTAAGTTGGCATATTGCCCAAGCTCTTCCTGAGGTAGCTGTTGTAAAAGAAATGTTAGCAAGGGCCTATATTGCCCATTAACACAAAATTAAAATTTGGTAGGCACTACAAATTGTACTACTTTCCATTTCAAAGAATGACCATTTCACCTTTTTTACTCCCTCATTTAACTTTAGTCCTTTCTATTTACTACCTAAAGATAATACAGATTTCTTTTTTTTTTTTTATGTCACTGTTTTTAGGGATCTCATATTCCCTCAAATGTTCACTACCCAGATGTAGCCTAATCCTTAAAGAGGACAGTGGTCAAATATCACTGGAAACTTATAAAGCCCATTATGAGCAGGTATAATGTGGATTAATTTGATCCTCTGTGTCAGTAATAATTTCTAATGAACTCAAGGGAGTCCCTGGCAACCAAATCTCACAGGGTTGTCTGCATGAGGCGGTCCTATATAATGAACCCTGTGTAAAGAGCTGTTGTGATATTCCTGCAAAGTTAAGTGGCTGTAAGGTAGGTGACAGGAAGAAGGAAACTCAAAGCTTTAACTAGCATATAGTACCTTTTATTTCCACACATGAAACATATCATAAGACTTCGCTGACCTATTGCATGTCAAGACCTAACTCTGTCTGCCCCTTCAGACTTCTTCAAAGTACCACCAGGTCGTCTCCTATTCATCATTTGTCAACACAGGGGTTAGGGAGAGAGTCCGGGACTGGTCTACTAATGAGTGTCTTCTCACTGAAAGATGCACACACGTGCCCAAAGAAATGTAAATTCCCTCTTTACCTTTGCTGAGATGATTACTTTCAAGACTCAAAACCATAACCCAGCAAGATTTTTGTCAAGCTTTCAGTGGAGTTTTTATTGTCGTTCTGTTTGAAAATCTTACAGCCCGGGACACGAATATGGCCCTGTTGTTTGAAGCAGTTTGTCAGGAGTGTTAGGGGGTAATCATAAGGCATGAAGGAAATCTGGCACTTTTCAAATGAAAATAGACAAACAATGCCATGCTTGTTATAAGGAACTAATGATACAGACCGTATTGGTATTGTCAGCTCTAAGTTACAGTAACAGAAAAGCAGCATCCATCATTGGAGTCATGGCTGACCCCAGGACACACTTGAAATGTGATGCTATAGTTTATTCTCTTGTTCACTGCATTTGAAGAAATATTTCAATCACAGGAGCTCAATTTATTTTCACAATGCTTAGTAAAAATATAAAACACACTGATATTTATGCTGTTATGTTCAGTAGCAAAAAAAACCAAAAAAACAAAAAACAAGATTTTATCATAGGCAGAACAGAAACTGAACTGCCCGAGACTCTCTGCTCTGAGTTCTTGTCAGAAGAACATTCTTCTCTGGAATGTAATTTTTTGAGTTTTCTCTAATAATATTGCAACTAAAATACTCTTCATTCTCTACCTGGAGTACATCATAGGATTTTTGTCCAGAGGCTTTCTTATCTTCTTTACAAACCAATGACTTTCTGTTCTGCCAAACTGAGCTAATCAAGGAGTACAGATGTGATGAAAACCTTTTTGCTACCATCCTTTTTTAACATATCTCTGCTTAAAAAGCCATCCTTCCTGAGATTGGTATAAAAGCATTTACTTGCAGCAACAGTATAGAACAAACTATTTTTCTTGTTTTTTTGGAGAGGTGGGAGGGGCACATATATGCCCATCATGTGCTCTCATGTGTAAGACCTAGGGAGAGCAATGCTTGTAAGATCAGAAACACAAGGCAGCATGCTTGTACTTGGGTCCATAGAATCAGCTCGAGCTGGAATCATTGTTTACTTATTTTCTTTTAACTACACCAGGGAGATGGACAGTCTTCAGGTGACTCAAAGAATGGAGACCTCAAAGACTTAGGGTTAGGGTATTTGGCTGTCTTCCAATGAAGAAGAAAATGATTTAAAAATTGCTTGAATTATCTGCATAATTACCCCAAACACTTTCATCTGAAATGTAGGATAATTGATAGCAGGTCTCCATGAGACATGCATTTCCAAACCATTGTACTATAAGGCAATACTGTGAGTATTTCTTGTCATTCAATCAGGAGATTGCTAGGGAAATTATCTTCAAATGTAGCCGGAAATGCCTCTGAAGATAAAAGGATGGCATCATATACAAATCATCCCACTGCACTACCTTCCCAAATAAACTGGAACTGACTAATAAGAATGAGCTTTTTGAAATCAAAAGTATCAAGGAAAAAAGGAAAGCTTATGTAGGAAGAGTTTTCCTCTTCACCCATGTGAAATTTTTAAATACAAATTCATGCCTAACGAAATTAATTACCCTAAATATCTACCAATAGGAATAAAAATTGGAACAAAATGGGAAACTTTAGTACAAGAGTTTAATCAATCACATTGAAGGTTTTCTGAACAGAACTAAAGGGATCTTCATATAGACATGTACGTGCATGCACACATTTTGCCAAGAGAATAATTATTTTTCCCATATAAATACATAAATTGTTTTTGAGATACAAATAAAAAAATCTCCAAATTCTCCATGGATTTGTAAATTTCCTAAGAATCCTTTCATAGACTACTTCTGATCCTAGTAAAATTCTCACCCTTTATGTACACCATAGTTTGACACACATGTAAAATGTAAACAAACACGATGAAAACCTGAAAATATCATGAAATCTCTATGTAAATTTATCTGTCAATAAGATTATTTTTGCACCAGGCAAAATACTGGAAGAGCTTTGAGCCTATTTATTTAAGAGTAATACAAAAATTATGTAATATTAGCACTTAAGGGGCATCTTACTTTAGAAATGAAGTTACTACAGGTCACAAGGTCTTCTCTCAATTCTTGGGTCTGCATGCTTTCAGTATGCTGCAGCCAAAGTACTGTCAATCACCCAAATAGAGATCTATATAGTTCAATTATAACCTGAAGCAAGCTTTCCATTAGTCTGTTTCCCAGATTGGAAAATAAGATGATTATACTAAAGTCTAAGATGAGTGAATGTTAAGGATAATGCATAAGTGAGTGCTTTTCCCCAAAAATGCCTACACTCTGGGCTAAACAAATGCTAAATAACAAGGGAATATAAAAAAGAAGATAAAAAAGCAAATCAGGCAACCCAAATCCACTGGCTCTCACACAATATTGAATTAAGTACTGTTATACTTTACCATAGTGTTCCTCAATACATGAAGTGATTCTCATAGACTACAAGCATAAAGAGATGAGTTCTGGCTTAGAAATATCATTTGTTTTGCTAATCATGTACAAATATCAACTTCACATATAATGCTATTAATGATGCGCTCGGTTGAGCAAAAACTATAATTAAAAATAAATACAAATCAGAATTCTTTTCATAATGAGAAATGACAGTGTCACGACAAGCTGGTAATTTGTGAGTATACAGAAATCACTACACCAATATGAAACACTTCTGAGACTCAGACTTCATTCCCCACTTTCTAAAAGAAAATTATAAAGGAGGAATTTCTGCACTGAAAATTATCCTTCTCGGTTGTTGCTATGCTATAACTAGCTTCCACAAATCTCATGTTTTGGGGGTGCCACATTTGGAATTATTTTTTTAAAGAAAACTATCCTGACCCTGTTTTACTTTATTCCTATGGATCTCCCCACATAGCACAAGCCTCAAATCTGAAAACAGCAGAAGAAAAAAAGATAAAAAATCCAAGACTCCCTCAAAATCTGCCTAACAGCATATTTTAAGATTTGGGAGAAAAAAAGAATTGTGCTATTTAAGTTACTCTTGGTTTCTCTAAGAGAAATTCATCCTGAGTTTAATTTCATAAGGGATGGAAATAGTACATGACTTAAGATCTGCAGGAAGGTTCTCTGTGTTCAAATACAAGGTCTTAAACATGACAGGGACACAAAATAATATCAAATCTACCCTCTTCTTTTTTTTCTTTGTACCTATAGCTATTCCATCGTAAGAATAGGAGAGAGTCTAAGCCAGTTTGAGAATCTCAAAATATCTGATGTGAGAATCCGAAAATGCCAGAATCTAAGGAAATCAGTCTCAATGATAGTATCCATTAACTGTATGGGTATCCATTATATTTCAGTAGATAAATTCTGTACAATAACAAAACTAATTTTGCTCTAATTAAAAGACTTCTGTATAATGGCAACTATATAGGAAATCTCTATGGGATTTCACAGAACATTAACAATCAATTTGGAAACAATAGTGAAAATTTCATTCGAACCCCACATTTTGCACAGAACTAAGAGAACAATATGGTGTATCTGACTGGCACAGCAAAACTAGACCCAGAAGATGGGTTTTCTTTTTCTAGCTCCCACTGGGCTGCTTTTGAAATTTCATTTGCATAAAACTTTTTTTTTTTTTAATCAGAGGAGAAACAGATAACAAAAACCAGTGTACCCATCCAGTGGGAGGAAACACCTTCCTGAACAGACAGTAAGATGATGGGTGCTATGTTAATAAACATTTGAGAGAAAGTAGAGTTTGCTAATATTAAAAGATAAACTGAAGAATATTATTGGAAGTGCCTCCACCGACAGGCACTTGGAGAGAGACTTTGATGGAGAAAGTGTGGGAGCAAAGACAGAATTATTGATTGACTCTAGTTTAAAGCCGACTTGGCTGTTTCTGGTTGGTTTCAATTTTGTAACCGTGAGGCACTGGCCGGCTTAGATTTTGGTTTGCTTACGTGGACCTCTGGCCTTAGGGCCACTTCAGTCTAACTGCCTTCTTGTTTAATTTAACAAGGTTAAAGGTTAAGACTGGGCTTCAGAGGCAAAACAAAAGGATCTGAATGTACCTCTGAGGGAGAGTGAACTGGCAAGTCATTTAACCTTTTTGGCCTTATATATAAAGTAAGGATGATAATGGCGTCTACAAAAAGAGTGGACCTGATGATTACCTGTGAGAATGCATGTAAGATGTGAGACCAGCGGCACACGGGACATGTGTGGCATTGATGTATTACTATTAACTGCTACTACTATACCCACCCTCTTCCTGAGCATTTCCTTTTTTCCTGCGCTATCCCTTAGGTGGCTAATATTGACCACGAAGGCTGAGTGCTATCCCACCACACCTGGGGATTCTTCCCACCTTGCAAGGAGAGAAGCCAACTTGGATTCGGTGAGAGCCAAGGGAAATAGACCTACCTGTGGCAGGCCTATAGACTGAGATGATGGTGGAGGAATTTGCACTAGAAAGAATGCCTAAAGTCTCTCCAAATTTTCAATAGTCCTTTAGAATAAGCCACCTTTGCATGAGTCATTTCACCTCTGAGGGCCTCCGCTACTTTATTTCTAAGAGAGGTTGGATGGTTCAGAAAGTGAGGTCTTTGGAGCCCTTTCAGGATCAGATGCTATGGGCAGGAAAGCCAACCTGGGTAGCATCTAGAGCTTTCCAGATGTCTGCCTTCTCACACTCTCCAACACCACCCTACCTCCTGTGCTAACCAGAATAGATCTTCTTTCCAATGTTTGACTTAATGTAAATACAAGTAAGACTTTATGTGAACAAAGGGTTTCACAATCGAAATGAGGTTGAGAACCAATGGATCTCTATACCCATTTCCACCTAGGAATTTACAACACCAAAAATATGCTGATTTTATAGGATACCAAATATATCCAGGTGGCTGAAACTTCAATAGTATCAAAAAGCCCTATCTTTCTGGGCACCTGGATGGCTCAGTTGCTTAAGCATCTGCCTCTGGCTCAGATCATGATCCCGGGGTCCTGGGATCGAGCTCTGCATCAAGCCCCACATGGGCCTCCCTGCTCAGCAGGGAGTCTGCTTCTCCCTCTCCCACTTCCCCTCCCCTGGCTTGTGCTTGCTCTCTTTCTCACTCTCTCTCTTTCTCACTCTCAAATAAATAATCTTTAAAAAAAAAAAACCCTAGCTTTCAATTTAGCAAATAATCATAATGGTTATATTGTATATATGTCAATATTAATAGTTACTGACAACACATTTTTCAATCAAGGGACCTAATCCAGGCGATTTACTTACCCAGTGGTTAGCATGCCTTAATTTGATGACTAAAGTAACTCTCTTCTTCATTTATTACTGTGTAGATATAAACACGAAATGAAATAGGAATAACTCCAGGTAATTAATCAGACAGTGTTTAAAAAACCTCATGACTAAAGTTCACTGACCCTAATGCGTTAATGACATAGGCCTACAGTACTGAATGTAAACTTGCAATCAGTTATATACAAAGGTTTAAGTTGAATTAAGTCAGTTTACCCACAACTACTCTTTTAGACATCTTTTTAAAAACCTTTCATGTTCACAGAGAAGTATACACCTTTTAGAATGGGAAGGAACCTTAACTATCATATAACCAATTTCTAAATTTTAATGATCCATAACTTGAGGTACAGGAAAGTAAGATGTCCTGTCCACAATTATAAAATCATCTAGTAAACCTGACCCATATTTCATATCACAAAGCAAATTTTCTTCCTCTCTATTTTTTTAACAGATAAATACTATAAGATAATATTCATTAAACTATTCTAGTTAGCATTATCTACTTTCTGGAAGTTGACCTACAAATTCAAACAATTAATTAGTTTTGAAAAACTGGAAAATAAATATTTCTCAAGGAAAAACGAATACCCTTTTACAGGAATGCATTTAGTGTAATTCAACACTTTTGGGATATGGAACCTTCAATTAGAATTGAAGAAAGATTGAGTCTTACAACAAAGGAATATAAAGTCAGATAATGGGAAAATAGAATTTAAGTTCCTTACACAAATGAACTTATCTAGCAATTTGCTATAGAAGAAAAGGAAAAATTGGGCTTTAATGTAGCCATGGCAACTTCCTATCTTCACCAATTTTTGAACTTAAATATCCAAATGTTTCTCTTCTTCGGACTCTGTAGTCTTTATAATACAGATAATGAGGTACAGGGAAGAAGGCACACTTTGTTCTTAAGCTTTAGCATTGTATAAATTCATCTGAAAGATAGTGGATTTTAAATCTTCTTCCCCCCACGTTTCCAAAGTATACTTCACAGTTGATTTTTTCAATCAGCATCATGACAGAACACAGAACTTGCCAGGCTGCTTCTGTGAGATGGCCAGAACTAAGCATCTCCTCCTTGGTACATCCACAGAGAAGTGCATATACTTATATTGTGTCAAATCTGTTGTATGGCATCCTTTGCTATCCACACCTTCGATAACTGCGAACTTGGTGCGTAGATACTGCATCTGACTTATTGCTGACTCTCCAGCATCGACAACAGTGCCTGCCAAAAGGTAGTTGTTCAATAACGTTTCTTAAGTGATGAAAAACAGATGAAGCTAAGGAAAAAAGAACCTTTTGACCAAGGAAAAGGAAGCTTTTGCCCTAAAAGTTTCCACACATAAGTATGTCTAGAAACAATTTCTATTTTTAGATTCAAGAAATATCAAGTTATAATGAGTATCCACAGGCATTAAAAATATTGTAAGATTTGAGAAGTCTTAAAATTTCTTTCTCTCAATATCCTAAACTGTCAAGTTTCATGCTGCTGACCAGAGTATAATTATACATATATTGTATATTGTACATACATTGTATGTATACATATATTGTATGTATAATTTGAAACATAAAATGTTTTAGGACTTTGACTCTCCATCAGGCAAAATCTACCTGGGGAAGCCAATAAGAAAAGTGGAAGATACTGTGAAAAAAAATTCAAAAAGCACAAAGGACTGGGTTGAACAAAAATTCCACATCTTAAAATGCTTTTAAAACTTTTTTAAAAAGATCTTCTGAGCCACTCCCCCACACAAAAGCCTTAACTATTAAATTATATTCTGTCGATGAAAAATAATCTTTAATTTTTAAAGTTTTCACAAATCTTCTGAGATTACAAATGAAAGCACAGTGACTGATGCATTAGGCCCTCAGCAAATATTTAGGGAAAGACAAATGAAGGAATAAATGAAAGAGTAGATAAATGATAAGTTCTAATGAGGGCTGACGTTGAACTTGTAGGACCCATTCGTTCAAGTCATTTAAAAGAAGCTTTACATAATACATTTCTCTGAGATGTCAGTTTTCATTCCTGGTGACGTGTCATTAACAATATCTTCTGAACTTTTATAATATTCAATTATTTTGCTTTAATATATAATAAAGGTTCAGTTGCGCTTAAAACTAAAAGAAGGTACAAAAAAGGCCTTCTAAAATATTTCGCATTAAAAAAAAAAAACAATTGAAAAGCAAATTGTTAATTATGAGTTGTTTCTTAGCTCCTAAGAATAGGACCATATATATGAATGTTCAGCCAAAAAAAGGGGAATCAGTTAATGATAATGTATACTATGTTAGTAACAATATACACTGTTAGTAACAATAGTTTATATGGCTTATTTACTATATTTTTTTAAAGGTTTTTTATTTATTTGAGAGAGAGAAAGCATGTGCAGTGGGGAGGAGCAGAAGGAGAGGGAGAAGCAGACTCCCCCCTGAGCAAGGAGACCGATGCAGGACTCGATCCCAGGACCCCGGGATCATGACCTGAACTGGAGGCAGACACTTAACCAACTGAGCCACCCAGGTGCCCCAATTATTTACTATATTTTAAGGAAGAAAAGTAGGATACTTTGCCTACATGTTATCTACTTTACATCCACCCATTCATAATATAATATTTATTGAAGACTTATGTTCCAGTCCCTATGCTAGGCTCCAGAGCAAGCAATGGTCCTAAAACTTTCAAAACTCAAATTGAAATGCTGATTTTTTTGAAATACAATTTTCCTACTCTTATTTTAGAAGAAAAAAATTTCCCAGCATATTGATGGAGCATGGGAAATTATGGAAGTATACCAATAATTATGAGATGCAAGTTTTCTAAGCTTGAAAATATTTTTTTAAAAGTTTATTATTTTTTTCAATGCATTCAAAAAGGAAAAGTGGGAGAGGGAAAGATGGGGGAGAGGTAGGATAAAAGTGAGAGGTCCATGGTATTAAAATTCACAAAAAATGAAAATAGGATTAAATTGGTCAATTTATTTTTAAGGGATATAATTAGCTTAATATTTTTAAAAATTTTTATACAGATACATATAAAAACAAGTGAAAATCTCTCCTAAAATCAATACCACCATTATAATTATTTAGCTCAAATCCCAAAATGGACAACAGCAGAAACCATTTTCTCAGCAGTAAAGCTAAAATGTGGCTTTAAAGAATAGCCATGTTTTTAAATCGTTGCCTATAAAGCGAACCGTTTTCTGTTTTGCTAGTGAATGCTTTGTAGTACAACTGTGATATTTCTACTTTTTAACCATCAGACAATAAGAAAAAAAATCTGCAAGAATCTGGGGGTGTATCTGTTTCTCTTTATTCTGTTCCAGCTGTGTTGCTTATTGGTAGTTACTTAGGAAGAAAAAAAAAGTCATTTTCATCACTATTCCATATGCTATCGTCCAATACAAATTATAGAAAGACACATTGGTGAGTTATTATTTTGCACATATTTGTTTAATGACCCCTACGCTGGAGGTACTGGGCAGGGTACCCCACAACCAATCAAATGTGCTAACATAATCAAATCAAAAGTAAATTGAACACAGACCCTAATAATATAATCTCATAATCTAGGGAGGGAATAATAATTGAATAATCTCATGTCTGATAAGAGGATAATCTAATAATCTAATGTCTAGTAATAATCTAATGTCTGATAAATTTTATATTCAGTAAGGGGAAAAAAGAAATATAAAGAAATGATTAAGACACAGATGAGACGTGACCAAGAATGAATCCAGGAAAAGTCTCCAAGCACAGGGACTTGGGGGCTAAAATTGTGCCTAGGGCCATGAGACTCAAGAGGTCTGGTTCCTGTGATAATACAATTTTTACTAAAACAGTTATGTCAAATTATCATTTCTGATGACTATGGTAATTAAGAACGCTTATCTGACTTATCTTCTGATTCTATGTTCACAAGCAAATTGCAAATACATAATTTGTATTTCAAACTACATTTTTTTTTTTTTTTAATGAAGCAACAACATTGATTGACCAGCAGATTCAGGGATTTGTATTCTCCTGACAGTCATATTTCTCATTGTAATGTACTGGCATTTTGGTTTTGTCCCTTGTGAGTTTGGTTAGTGTGAACCACACACTAGTCACTTATTAGTAGATTGATAAAATTAATTTTCCAAACTTGAAAAGCCAAAGACCAAGGTAATGACAGCTCTGCTGAGAAATACCCTTTTGTTAAAATTATTTCATCTCATCTCTACATATGCATGCAGTGTGGATTATTAGAAAGAGATGCTAAGCCCAAAGACAAAACCTGGGTTCTACTGTCACCCCTCATTTATTAGCTGTGTGACACCTCATTTATTAGCTGATGGGTCTCAAATACCCTAACATAAAAAAAAGGGGGGGATTAAAGTTACCTCCCAGCCAACCCCACAAGGTCATTATTAACATAAAATAAACAATGAATAAGAAAAGGCTTTGAAAACCATAAAGCACTAAGATATAAGATATTATTACTGCCTTACTATATTGCAAACAATCTATGCCAAAGAGTCCATTAGTGAAAGCATCATAATCATTTCCAAAGACATGAGGGAAAAAATCAATATTACAATGAAGAAAGGCAAAATCTCCACATCTTCCATTGTGCTTCTCATACTGACAATTTATTCCTACAGATCTGGAGAAATAAAATTTGAACTTGCTCACTACTATCACAACTCTCCTTATTTTCAAAAGCTTCCAGAATAAATCTAGTTCAAATGTGGTTGCTCCTGGCATATGGCTATATAAATAATGAAATGAGGTCAGAAAAGAGTTTCTAATTAAACAAAGATATAAATTTAAGAAAAGAGAAGAATAATTTCAAACTGAAAAGTGGTATTATTAGGTTAATGTCCCCCAAAAGAAGGTTTCATCTTAAATATTTCTAATCCTCTGGTTAACATAAGGATATAGGCCTCTCTTTGCCCGACTGGAGGAAGTTGATTTAACTGATTAATTGGCAGAAGTTATGCTTTCTTAGTTCTCAACTGACTGATTTATGGGAACATGCAGAAATATATTTTGTACCTTGTACCTTAGGCTGTTTGTTCACTTTGGGAAGAAAGAGAAAGTAGATTTCTATTTTAGTTGTATTCAGGTATCCTTCCTATGTGCTCCCATATCAGCTGTACAGTGAATTGTAACCATCTGTTTACTTGTGCTTTTCCCTCCAAACTAAAAACTTAAGGAGGGAAGAGAACATGTCCAGGTCTTTTTTATCCTCTCGCTATTAACCCAGTAACTGGAACACAGAAGGTACTCATTAAATGTTGACTGAATAAATTAAGGAATAAACTGCAGACATAATATTAGATTGACTCTTCTTTAAAGTCTAATGTTCCTTTGGATTATACTCAAATTTAGTCTTTGGATTTTAGTAATATAGGCAACATGCATTCTGTGTAATAGATTTATGCAAGTTAAAGCAGCTGAATATTGAAATCAGTAAATTAAACAGATTGACTTGCTTAAATTACATGTAGAGAAGATGAACATATACATTTATTAATATAATTCATTTATCCTTTCATTCAAAACATTTCTGCAGAATCTACTACATTCTAATTACCATGCCCAGGAGCTGGGAATGGAAAGGCAGGCAGGCCTCAGGATCTCAAGGAGATGAATGGCTGGTGAGGCAGAGAACCAAGTAAATATTCTGACGGAGGTGTGTGCTAGGGCCATGGGATCACTGTGGAGGGCAGTCAGGTGGAGCGGGAGGGAAGGGCTTACACAGAAGGCTTCACGGGGAGGTGATGCTGGAACTGAGGTTTGACAAAACAGCAGGAGCTAACTCCCAACAAAGAACCAGGAATTCCAGGCAGAGAGAAGATGAGGTACCCAGAGCTCTGCTGACAGAGGGAAGGCTGCAGGCAGAGTGGCAGAAGATGAGGACAAACATACAGAAAGAGAAGAGAGACTGCAGATTGTGGAGCGTCCTATGGGCCAAGGATTTATCGGGGATCTTCAGTGAAGAAGGAACTGTATTAGATTCTCTCCTCAAGGGACTCAGAGTCTACTTAAAAGAGATTAGGAATGATAGCCAGAAGGTCCAGTTTAAAATAAAACAACAACAAAAAAGGACTCAGCCATAAAAAAATCATGGAATCTTGCCATTCGCAAACAACATGGATAGACCTAGAAGGTATTGTGCTAAGTGAAGTAAGTCACACAGAGAAAGACAGATACCATATGATTTCACTTATATATGGAATCCAAAAAGCAGAACAAATGAACAACAAAAAAACACAAATAGACTCATAGGTACAGAGAATACACTGGTGGTTGCCGGAGGAGAGCGGAGTGGGGACATGGGTGAAATAAGTGAAAGGAATTAAGAGGTATGAACTTCCAGTTATAAAATCAGTAAGTCATAGAGACGAAAAGTACAGCATAAGGAATATAGTCAATAATACTGTAATAACCGAGTATGGCAACAGATGATAACTACACTTATCATGGTGAGCATTTTGTTATGTATATAACTGTTGAATCACTATTGTTGCATGCCTAGAATGAATATAATATTGTATGTCAACTATACATGAATTAAAAATAAAAAAATTTAATTAAAAAGTGCAATTTTAGATCAGCAAACAGATGAAGTAATGAAAAAAGAAAACACTCTTAATTCAAGATAATTAGTAGTTATCTGAACTTCATGATCCAGATTTTAGATAAAATTACAGTCTCAGGGTACCTGGCTGGCTCAGTCAGTAGAGCATGTGACTCCTGATCTTGGGTTTACGAGTTTGAGCCCCACGTTGAGTGCAGAGATTACTTCAAAATAAAACCTTAAAAAAAAAAAAAATCACATCTCTTAAAGGATGTGAGGAAAATTAGGTGTGACTTTGAGCTGTAAATTTTTTATGAATTTGAAAAACAATTTTTTTTTGCTTAAAAAAATGTTTCTCTGTCTCTGTAGAGACTACTTCTCCAAATATATTCATCCCTGTCCTTGAAACACCCATCTTATCTTAGAACGAGTCAACAGTATTTACAAAATGATCATTCAGCAGACCACTATTGCTGGGAGGCAAAAAGCCCCAGAATGAAGAGTCCAGGCTGGCTCCAGCTGTCCTGGACATTTGCAGGAAGAGCTCACCAGCAGTCCAACTGACGGAGTATATATCTAAAAGTAGTGTGGTATTTTAAAATACAGCACATATCAAAACTGCAACTTGATTTTGGATTGCTTATTTTTATGTGATAAAGACATCAGTATCCATTTAAAAGAAGGAATACTTAAGTGCCTGTTTTACTGATGTAATAAAGTTACTTTTTCACTGTTAGTGACTAATGGAATCTAAGTTATTTTCAGGGAAAAATAAAACAGTCAAACATTAATCTGAATTTCAGTAAAGAATGACAATATACAGGCACATCCATGGCAAGTTAGACAATCTCTTCCAAATACTGGAAATTTCAAGTCACTTCATATAAAGGAGGCTATGGAAAGAAACATGAATGAAAATGGGAAATCCAGCTAAATACCACTACTTCCAGTTCATTTCATGAACATGAATTTGTTTTAAATGTTGTCTCCTGGGAACCTGAGGAACCACAGGCTAAATCATTTGATTTTAACTGAACAGTATTATTTCCTTATAAGCATTTAATTTTTCTCCTCTAAGTGAGAAAAGCAAGCCATCATCATTGAAAGGTTTTTCTTCTTTTTCCCTATGACTAATTGTCAAAGAGAATGACAAATATAACAAACAAAATGACCAGGTATAAACAAGTAAAGGTTGGAAATAACAGAAAAATTCTGGAAGCATATTCATTATGTTTAATATAACATCAGTCTTCTAAAGATTCAGTTTCTCAGCCTGTCCAATGTGTGGGCCAAGGAGAGTCACAACAAGGACAGAGTCATCAAAACATATTGAATTAATTGTAAACTCTAAACAATATTATATGTAAGATAATCATAGTTAGTTAATGGATATTTAATTATGGTATTTTTTTCCTTTGGACTAATTCTTCTTCTCTTCTTTCTTTTATGCTCCACTGTATTATAGTCAGCATCACGCTGCTATTCCTGCAAGTACTGAACAAGCATGGGATTTGAATATTATACTCTTAAATAAATGAATTGCTCAATTTCCTGTGACCATCTATACATACTCCATCTTCAAAAAGTGTATCAGTATTCTATCATAAAGGAGATAGTGATCTTTTTTCCAATATGCATGACATTTCTGGACAAGACAATTGTGGCACCAGCACTTATATCCATGAAGAAAAACTCTGCAGTTTTATGGCATTCATCATTTGACAAATGCAACTATTTTCCTTATCAATCAACTCTTACTGAACTTCCTAGCAGTGACTGTGGAATCCTTAAGGGCCCATTACATTTCTGAAGAAGAAAGCTAAGATGAAGGACATGCCACTCCGAATTCATGTGCTACTTGGCCTCGCTATCACTACACTAGTACAAGCTGTAGATAAAAAAACGGATTGCCCACAATTATGTACATGTGAAATCAGGCCTTGGTTTACACCCAGATCCATTTATATGGAAGCATCTACAGTGGATTGTAATGATTTAGGTCTTTTAAATTTCCCAGCCAGACTGCCTGCTGACACACAGATTCTGCTCCTACAGACTAACAATATTGCAAAAATTGAATACTCCATAGACTTTCCAGTAAACCTCACCGGCCTGGACTTATCGCAAAACAATTTATCTTCAGTCACCAATATTAATGTAAAAAAGATGCCTCAGCTTCTTTCTGTGTATTTAGAGGAAAACAAACTAACTGAGCTGCCTGAAAAATGTCTGTCTGGACTGAGCAACTTACAAGAACTCTATATTAATCACAACTTGCTTTCTACAATTTCACCCGGAGCCTTTATTGGCCTACATAATCTTCTTCGACTTCATCTCAATTCAAATAGATTGCAGATGATCAACAGTAAGTGGTTTGACGCTCTTCCCAATCTGGAGATTCTGATGATTGGGGAAAATCCAATCATCAGAATCAAAGACATGAACTTTAAGCCACTTATCAATCTCCGCAGCCTGGTTATAGCTGGTATAAACCTCACGGAAATACCAGATAATGCCTTGGTTGGACTTGAAAACTTAGAAAGCATCTCTTTTTATGACAACAGGCTTATTAAAGTGCCCCATGTTGCTCTCCAAAAAGCTATAAACCTCAAATTTTTGGATCTAAATAAAAATCCCATTAATAGAATACGGAGGGGTGATTTCAGCAATATGCTACACTTAAAAGAGTTGGGAATAAATAATATGCCTGAGCTGATTTCCATCGACGGTCTTGCTGTGGATAACCTGCCAGATTTAAGAAAAATAGAAGCTACAAACAACCCACGGTTGTCTTACATTCACCCAAATGCATTTTTCAGACTACCCAAGCTGGAATCACTCATGCTCAACAGCAATGCCCTTAGTGCCCTGTACCATGGTACAATTGAGTCTCTGCCAAACCTCAAGGAGATCAGCATACACAGCAATCCCATCAGGTGTGACTGTGTCATCCGTTGGATTAATATGAACAAAACCAACATTCGATTTATGGAGCCAGACTCACTATTTTGCGTGGACCCACCTGAATTCCAAGGCCAAAATGTTCGGCAGGTGCATTTCAGGGAAATGATGGAAATCTGTCTCCCTCTTATAGCTCCTGAGAGCTTCCCTTCTAATCTGGATTTGGAAGCTGGGAGCTATGTCTCCTTGCATTGTAGAGCTACTGCAGAGCCACAGCCTGAAATCTACTGGATAACACCTTCTGGCCAAAAACTCTTACCTAATACTCTGAAAGACAAGTTCTACGTCCATTCTGAAGGCACACTAGATATAAGCGACATAACTCCAACAGAAGGGGGTCTGTATACTTGTATAGCAACGAACCTGGTTGGTGCAGACTTGAAGTCTGTTATGATCAAAGTGGATGGTTCTTTTCCCCGGGATAACAATGAATCCTTAAATATTAAAATAAAAGATGTTCAGGCCAATTCAGTTCTGGTGTCTTGGAAAGCAAGTTCTAAAATTCTCAAATCCAGTGTTAAGTGGACAGCCTTTGTCAAGACTGAAAATTCCCATGCTGCCCAAAGTGCTCGAATACCATCTGATGTCAAGGTATATAATCTTACTCATCTGAACCCATCGACTGAGTACAAAATTTGTATTGATATCCCCACCATCTATCAAAAAACCAGAAAACAATGTGTAAATGTCACCACAAAAGGTTTGGACCCTGATCGAAAGGAATATGAAAAGAGTAACACCACAACCTTTATGGCCTGCCTTGGAGGCTTTCTGGGGATTATTGGTGTGGTATGTCTTTTTAGTTGCCTCTCTCAAGACATGAACTGTGATGGTGGACATGGCTATATGAGGAATTACTTACAGAAACCAACCTTCACGTTCAGTGAGCTTTATCCTCCTCTAATCAACCTCTGGGAAACAGGCAAAGAAAAAAGTACAGCATTGGAAGTGAAAGCAACTGTTATAGGTGTGCCAACAAATACGTCCTAAAAACAACTAACTAAACCTACTTCAAAGAAAAGCTTAAGACTGCAGTTGTGCTTGAAAAATTAAAAAAAAAAACAAAACAGAGAAATGTTGCTTTCTAGAAAGAAGTTTAAGCTTCACCAATGCTGCTCCTGACCAAGGGAAATATGTACAAGTTCAGCATTTTAATTAACTGGCTTCAAAGGGTACTGTGGCAACCAAATAAAATAATTCCATTTTCTAGAACTTTCATGTAACTTTTATGTCTGGACTACAGTTAAAGTGGACAAAAACATTTCTGTATTTTTTTTAAGTATATAAGAGTAGTTGAACTGAGCAATACCTCCTCCTGTGTTGTATTACACATATTAGCCACGAGTTTTTGCAGTGACTAGGTAACTTGAATTGACACGTGGTGTAATAAAATGGACAAATTCTGTAGAGTAGACACAGTGAGTATGTGGGCCTCTTTTATAAGAAAAAAATACATTTTGGATTAAAATCAATTGCTTTTGTCTTGTTTTTGTTTCTAAATAAAGAATAATTTCTGGGAAATGTCATCTGACCAGGTATCATTTAAATGACATTTTTTAAAAGTGTTTTTCTATAATGAAATTTGGAATGCTAAGGCACTTTTATTGGGTTCTGTAATTACATTTTTATAATGCACAAAAATGAATTTAGAGCACTTTATCAGTATTGAAAGGCAATAACAACACTCTATTTAACCCTTTATTGACAGAAACAAATCCTCAAGGACATCATGTATTCACTTAAATATTTTCTTAACAAGAAGGTTTTAGAGTAGATTTAATTGGTAAGTACATGTAAATCCAGTATCTGAGGAACTGAAGGTTTTATTTTAATAATTAGTAGTAGCTCAAATGTAAGCTGCTTGCTTTGCAGAAAACATTGCCAATTTTTGGTAGGATTTATGATTTAGGTCTAATTTTCAAATCTCTGTGATTCTGAACACTTAATGTGCTTCACTGCAGTAATAAGCAAATAATCTAATAATTTTCTGTGTTGCAAATCTAACAACCAAACATGTTTCACATGAACCCAAAAGAGGGAGGTTTATATACTTGTATAGCAACTAACCTAGTTGGTGATTTGAAGTCTGCTCTGATCAGATTGAATGGTTCTTTTCCTCAGGATAACAATGAATTTTAGAATTTTAGAAGACTAGGATTTTCCAAGATCAGGATTTTAAAATTTTACTTTAAACATAGTGGATTACTAGTAGAATAAGTTTATCAGGTTCAATTTTATAAAATTATCGCTTTTATTTGGTTCACCCCCATATAAAAATGACATAATTTAGATAATCCCAAAATTTAATAAAAATTTGAGAGGAAAGTTTTGGTAATACAAGAAAAAGCTTCTAAGACTAATTTAGAGTAAAAGAGAGGCATCTGGGTGGCACAATCGATTGAGCATCTGATTCTTGGTTTCGGCTCAGGTCATGATCTCAGGGTCGTGAGATCAAGCCCCACATCGGCTCCAAAGTCAGTGCAGAGTCTGCTTAAGTTTCTCTCTCCCTCTGCCCCTCCCCCCCACACACACATTCTCCCTCCCTCTTTCTCTATCCCTATCTCTTTTTCTCTCAAATAAATAAATAAATCTTTAAAAAAAATAGAGTAAAAGAAAAAGATTAAGTGTAGTTCTCTATGACTACATTTAAGACACCTAAAAAACACAGCTTAAAAAATGAGAATCAATGAAGTGCCAAAAAACATTACTAATTATTTAAAGAGTCTAAAATAGGAAATATAAAGATCTCACTTGGAGAAAATAACCCAAAATCTTTTAGGGTTTTAAGTCATATTTCCAAACAAAAACCTACAGTCCTGCAAAATAAATGTATTTGTGTACAAAAAAAAATCATGAAACAATAAAAAAAAACCCATCTAAGATAATAAGCCGTACTTTTTATAGGCAAATCACTTATCTCTACAAAGCTACAAGGCTTCCATGTTAATTGCTGCTATGCCTGTTCATAATCAAGTGTTTAACTTTTCTTACAATAGCGTGCTGCATGTTATCAACATGTCACTGGCCTGTAAACATTTCCAGCACTGTAGTCATATCAATTTATTTGTTAATATAGACATTTGCTTTTATGGTAGCCTTGACAGTTTCTAATTAAATCCTGCTGTTTTTGACAATCTGGAAGGTAATTGTTATGAACTCTTTAAAACAAAAGGACAAACTGTGTTAATTTTAACACACCCAAAATAGGAAACTTGCTAATTCAGTGTATTTCCCAAACACAAATTTTACAACCTGATGAATCACTATCACACAGAGGCTGACATTAGAATTTATCAGTAAGACATGCTCATACATCATGAGATGTTTCAGCACCACGGACAGAGCTTTTTAGAGCCAGGCCATTTATCAAAAATATAGGCGCTGAAATATGACCTATTAGGAGGCAGGTATTGCATAGGTCAGCAAAAACTTGCTCAGGTATCTTGTATGTTTCTTTTAAACCTATCTGCCTGAAGAACTATAACAAACATAGCATAGAGCTTAAAATGCATTTCAAGCTACGTTTTTCTTAGAGAAATTGTAGCAAATAAGCACTCTGAATAGTCACCTAACAGTGAACACTGAAATGAAGTATTTTTGTTACAGCCGAATAAATACAGATGCTCAAAGCAAATCATGATCCTATTTACTTGCTTAAAATTTAATCTAAATTGCAAGTGAGAGCAAAAAGACACTTGCTTCAATTACAAGAATGCATTTTATATTCCGTATGTTACCTTCTAAGCCTCACATAAAATTAAGCACTAGTCCAAGTACTCAAAGTATATAACTTACAATTTGGTGATACTATACAGATGCAATAGCAAACTTTACCTATAAAAAATAGAACTCTAAAGTTTATACCACTGTGAATGTCAACTGATCCTCTCACCTTGTATGGAGAAAAACATTTTTCACAAAAATGACTTTAAAAGAATTATATATTTTCTAATTTATACTATATAATAAAATTCAAATTTTCTGAAAATAAGCATGTCTAGTTGAATACAAATAATGTATAAAAACAATGTGAAGCAAAATGTGTCATTGTCAGCAAAGCCAATCAACAATATGCTGCCAGTTATATGCTATTTTGCCTAGGAAAGAAATGAAATCCATTTATGGTACATATATCTATCTTTTGATACTTGTTTCCTTTCTTAAAATTTTATTCTAATTAGATAAAAAGTTTTTAAGCAAAATTACATATCAGAAAGCATAAGTTTAAAATTATAAATCTTTAGTCTATTCAACTATATTTTCTTTGGTTACTTTCAATAAATATTTACCACGTGGCTATTACTCACTGGAAAAACAGAAGTGAACAGGACACATTTTTCACCATTAAGGGCCTTATATTCTACTGGATTACATGCTGGTTATGTATCACTGCTTTCACAAGTATCTGTTAACTATGCTATCTAGAGGATTCTTCCCAGCGTCAATCCATACTTTCACAGAAAACAATACTCAAAAAATCACAGAGATTTTTCTTGCTCTAAAAAGGTCTTACTTATTATATGTTGATATAAGAACTTAATTCAAATCTATTATTGATCTTAACACACACACACTAATACCAGCCTAATGCTATCCTTAAACTGGTTAAATCAAGAGGCATGTCTACTTACTATGAAGGAAAATCTTAAAATTTCATAGATTAGTCTTTAATGTGAAAAATCAGAAGTGATATGTAAGTAACAAATAAAGCCAATAATAAAAACAACTAAAAGTTTAAAAATATGTGTTTGCTAAAGAAAGGGAGAATTCCAATGAAATATCCTCACAGCTATCGCTAAGTATCAGAAAAAAAAAAAAAATTCTCATTGTATATGTCACTATTAAACAACATCTTCAGCTTCATCCCAGTGTTGACAGTCTAGGAGATAGGGAATAATGAACAGTGATTAAATTGTGGCTACATTTTTTTTGATCCAATCTCAATCTCTCCCTCTCTCCCTCTCACTTCCTCCCTCTCCCCCCTCCTTCCCATAACAAATTATAACAAATCAGTAAAAGTTTTTTTAAAGTGTATATTTGCCAGATATGTTTACTATATTGAACATCCCAAATGGTCATAAACTACCATGATCTTCTCTTCTACCACCTTCTCAGATGGTAATATTCTCACCCTTAGTTCTAAAACCCGTACTTTATATCATTTTACCCTGACTAATGCATTGCTAACTAGGTCGTTGCTTGGGATCATGGCAATATTGTAGTGGAATGAAAGAACCATGCCTAGAATCAAAATGCTATAATCAGCACCATGGAGCTCAGGAAAAAGAAACTAATTGGGATTTCAATACAATAGGGGCTGCTTTTGTGTGTTCATTTGTAAAGTGAGGACTCTATCTATTATTAAGGGTGACCACTCCTTTGATTTATCTTATTCCTCTGAAGCAAATGAAAAATAAAAACACTATTTATACACAGGAATAAAATGACAAAATCGGAGTTCATTCTGAAAGTCATAATACATATAACCAATCCTAAGAAAAATAATTAAAAGATCAATGTTTTAAAAAGAATATTCCAGTGAAATATAGATTATTTCCAAAATCTGGCTTAAACATTTTATTAATGACATCACAGAGGGACTCTTGAATTGACTAGTAAGCATTCAGTATGCTCAGGTAAGAAGATCATATGAAATAGAACACAATTCCTTTTTATTCCTAGTGAAAATAGACAAGCCCAGAGATTTGAATTTACTATTCTGGTTCACTTTACATGCACATCAGAGGGCTCTTAAAGCTATGTTTGAAATAAGCCATATAGTTAATACCAACTAAGGGGTTAGATACATCAGAGATATATCAATACAACTTTCTCTTAAGAGAACTGAGGTATTCAAATAAGTAATAAATTCAAATATCATATATGATTTCAAAATTATTGTAGAGTGGCCCAAAGTAACAAAGCATAGTACAGAGAGTTATGGTTGGCCTTGGCAAGCCTTTCAGGAGAATGAACTATAATGGAATTTGAAGACCTCATGGTACTTTCTGTGCTTATATTTGTCTTTTCTGACTCTAATATATCATCAAAAAACTAATAGTACTACGTGACCAATGTAAGGAAAATCCAGTTTCTCATTAAAACATATGGTTCAGTGTCTGAAGTTATTGATTCGAAATCCAATTGCAATATCCACTTATAATGTTTACTAGCCACTGGACAAATAATAGAGTAAGCTTGGGACACAAATTGACCATCCTAATCCTAGCATTGAGAGAATGAAAGTATTAAAAAAAACAAACAACAACAACAAAAAAAACCTCCCTGTCATTTGTGGTACCAGACTCAGGGCTGGTAAGGAGAAACAGTTCTTAAACCATGAGAGTTACCAATATTAAAGCAATATGGTCAAACACACCACAGGAGTTCTTCAAAAGATACTTTATAAAGATGAAATGTATTATTAGAATTCAGATCAAAGTCAGGCACCTCTGGTAAACATTCTTTTCATAATAGTTGCAGACACAAGTCACATACTCAATGAAGAACATAAAAATATGTCTCCAAAAGAACTTTAAGCCTTCTAGGATTCCCTTCCCTGTTTACGAGTGAGTTAATAAACCAACATTCCAGTATATAATTTTCATATTAAATTATTTATTTTATCAGAGCTTAAAAGACATTTACAAACAATGCATCAATTTATATAATTATGTGATTTTAACTACCCAATTCAAACCATTGAGCTTAAAAATAAAAATCCTTCAAATGATGGATATGATACAGAAAAGGTATAAATATAGAAGGAAAGAAAACATTCATTTCTTTCTACTAACAAAATCTTTATCTATAAAAATATATAAGAATTAACAGATTGCACTGAAAAAAGGAACAACACCAAAACAATTGTGTGAGGGTAAGGGTAGTTAGGTTTTCTGTCCAATGGATTATGTGTGTCTTTAGTTCAGGTTCAGTCCTGAAGTGACAATATGATGCTTGCGGTATTTTCCCGGCACACAAAATGCATAGCAATTAATAAATACATTATGAGCATATTATATTTGAATAAATATGCATTAATATACACTCGAGTAGCAAGATAAAAATTAGGAAGAAGAGAAACATTTACTAAATCCTGAGCATATGCCCAACTAACAATTTGCTATGGTCTTAAGAAATCCACTCCAGATCTAAAGGAGAAGGGGTGTGGGAAATTGAACATTTACCATCTTAGTATGTCAGGCATACTGATGAATGTGCTTACTCCCTCTCTCTCTCTCTCTCTTTATGTATATATATGAATATGTATGTGTATATATATTTATACACACATATTTTTAATTAATTCAATTTTCATGAAATTGCCAGGAGTATAGTATTCACATTCCCATTTCATAGATCAGTCTCAGAGAAGTTAAGTAATTTTCTGTCCCAAGAGAACAATAATAATAAAAACAGAGCAAAAAACCAAAAGATACAACATCATGAGAAATAATAACAATCAGGTACTTTTTTAAGCATGCATAACCCACAAAAAATAACTAAGGGGTAATATTTTGGGGGAGGGAACAATTCACTAACAATATGCCAGATTTATTAATTGTGCCTATTATTTTCTATCTATCTCCATCAACATGTTTCTTTGTAATATCCTTATCTCAGTTTGCATGAGGAATTGGAGATAAAGCACCAGTATTTGTCAACTTCCAGTTATTACTTGCTAAAGACCGAACAGTGAGTACTAGTTTATCAACAACAACAAAAACCCGCACATATTCTTACAAATAAAACTTCTAAAATAAGTATATTCACTAAGTACTCACTGGGTGCAAAGCACTTCTAGGGACTTTTAAAAGACTTTTCTGTGATTATTTCCATGCATCCATTTCACAGTCCCAATGTATAAAGCTCTTGTTTTTCAATCCCATCACAGAAAAATACAAAATGGTCAATGACCTGTTTAATCTGCTTTCTGACTCCCAGATTATAATATCATACACAGTAACTCCGACCTTAGAAGGAGAATCCTGCTTAAAAAGTAAGAATTGAGGGCGCCTGAGTGGTTCAGTTGGTGGAGTGTCTGCCTGGGATCAGAGTCCCGCATCAGGCTCCTTGCTCAGCGGGGAGTCTGCTTCTCCCTCTACTGCTCCCCACCCCCATGATCTCTCTCTCTCTCCCTCTCTCTCAAATAAATAAATACAATCTTAAAAAAAAAAAAAAAAAGGTAAGGACTGAGGGGGAGTAATAGAGCACCACCATCACCATCTTAGAGAGTCAGCAGTCAGTGTGCTCTGACAGAGTTCATCTTTGTTGGATCACTTGTCTTGTGTTATAAACCTTGGCTTCTGAGGAGTTCCAATTTATGAAATGGAATTTGTGAATTGGTTTTGAGGAGTTCTAATAAATGAATTTTGTTCTAGGAGAACTAAATCATTTAATAGAGGTTAGATGACACGGATAATGGTTGATAAATGGGGTAACAAAAATATTAAATAAAAACTTAACACCGTCAAACTTATCCATGATTAAAACCTACAGATGCCCATCTAGGAAGTTCATCATCTATACTTCCCAGCAGAAGAAGCAAAGTGGTTCAGTAAAACAAACAAACACTTCCACAGGTTAATGAACTTGTAAATTAAACTGGCATGCAAAAATAATTTTATGTGTAAAGAAGTTTTTCAGTATTCAGTGAATACTAAATTTTGCTTGCAAATATTTGAAAGTCACTATGCTAAACCATGTTCTTATTCCAAATGATATGCCCCCACTTTGGCTATTTTGTAATGAATCATTGGTTTGGTAGAACCCCTTCTGAGGAATGAGATTTGGAAAATAATAGCAGCAAAATTTTTAAGCAGAAAAGCAAGAAGTGGCCCATGTTTTCATTCATATATGAATCTTATCCATGCATTCTTCATTTAGTGAGGATCTACTAAGTGCTAGCCACAATATTAACTACTAGAGAATCTATGACTGTGATAGACAAATTCCTTGACATGATAGTATTTATCATCTACAGGCAGGTAACAACAAATGAATCTAGTAATTGCAATACAGGTTAATAAAAATATGGTAGGCATGGGGATAGCTTACACATATTTGGGGATACACGTTATTATAAGGGGGCCCAGAAAGGGTTCTAACAACTCAGACTATCTTTACACAAACTCTCAATTAATGAGCAGAGAAATGCAGAGAGCAGGCTAGGGGCAGTGTGAAAGTGACAATATGCAGAAGAATTTGAATAGCATCAGGGTACTGAAAATTTGAATAGCATCAGGGTACTTCAGAACTGAAAGTTCTACAGAAGGTAATAGCTGGAGCTGGTCTTCAGAAAGAAAAATGGAAAGATGGGTAAAAAAATCAAACTTAATTTGTTGCTAACAAATAGTTTGGTGGACACTGATATCCAAGGGAAAATGACAAGGTCAAATTTAAAACATTAGGACTAATTGATAAGGCTACAAATACTAGTTCTCCATCTTTCATCCTGTCTGCCTCTGTAGCCATGCCCTAGTCTCCCATGCTATCACTAGTCCTCCATAGCCGAAAATATGAGAACTGGGAAATGAAAAAGGAAATAGATATAAGCACACTTTATACACTACCCTCTCAGGCAGGCCTTCCCTAATCTGAAACACACAAACAGTCAACACCCTCACAAGCATACACTCAGGTGCATACTCTTCATTACAGGATTAGCAGAGTCCATTATTTGCAAGTTATTCTCATTTCAGATTTTTTAAAATACAGCTCCCACGAAACCAACAGAGGACCAAAAGTGTTACTGCACCTCTCCACTCTCTCCCCAAAAGGCAGATAAATGTAAGAGACTGTAGGTATTTTGAGAAGTTTTATACATAAAAACCCAAATATGATATAAAATTAAAGTCTATGTCTTTGAATTTAAGACTGATCTAGTTCCATTTTCATTGCCAATTGTATTTCTCTTTCAGAAATTTCACGAATATGTGACATAGATTTTAATAAGTATGAGTATAAAAATAGACATAGGAAAACCAGGGGGGAAAAATAGTGTATCTCATTTATTTGGACCATGTTTTCTGCAAGACCAGACACAGTTCTAAAGAGATCTCACAGGTATCACTTTCCTCAGATAATAGAAAAATTGTCCTGTCTTATATGTTTCTAAGTGAGACCCTGAACTCCAAATAACTTAAAATAGGAAAGAGTATTTGTAGAAATATTGACTCACACAAATCGGACACTCATTCTAGATTTTCTCTACTTTCTCACCACTGTACTCTCTCAAGAAGAAAGGTTTTATCAAATTGTCTAATATAAGTACAATATAGGTTTTCAGAGTAAAGAAGTACATTGAAGCACAATAATTTAAGGTTCGATTTTGAAGATGTACTTAAAAATTAACAGAGGAGATATGCATTAAAAGACATAATAAACATAACAGAACATAATATAAGAGATAAACATTAGCATAAACATTTGTAGATACTCCTGCTATTAAATTTTCTCAGAAGTGTTTTTGAGAGAAATATGATACATAGACTATTAAATTAGTTATTTTTCAATTCTTCAATATCTTGTTTGAAAATGTTGGAGATTTTCACCTGAAACCACGGGGGCAATTCCAAACAGAAAATAAATTGGGTAAAAGCACATCTACTTTCCCAAGATATTTAAAATGCCAGTGTCTGAGTATGCCCAGAGAGATTTCTACAGGATCCTGCTGCAGCTGCTAATTTGTAGAGAGGAAGCCAACTCACATGGCAGATGTATCTGTTTCTAGTATCTGTTTCAGATACTAGAGAAGGGCCAGAGAGCTTTTAGACGAAATGACTACTAAATAAGTGTAATGACAGAGTGGTCTTTATTTTTTGATAAGAGTAACTCTCCCCCAGGACTAGCCTCGGTAGTCAGGTCTACTGTTTTTCAGAGTGAATACTTAAAACACCAGGTAAGAATATGTATGTCATATTCAACCTGTCATGCCATTCTTGAAACCACAATTTAAGTTTGAACTTCACAGAAGCCAGAAGATATAAAATACTAGAAAGTCTGAGATCAGTAGCCCTAGGCTTTGGAACCAAAGTGAAAATCTTAAACTTATAAGGATGTTATAAAATTTTACTGATTACACATCTGTAAAGTACGTCTGAAGGTATAAGACATTTTCATACACGTTATAGCTGGCATTTGAATATATTACCCATAACTACTCTGTGATGTCAGAAAAATTATGCTAACCTACCTTGATGAATTATTGGTCATGAGGAAGGAGGTATCAAATAAAATTATCATCAAATTTTCAAACCCGCTGAATCTTTCCACTGCTCCAAAGTGAGCACTATCAAATATCTATGGATGCCTTTCCCAGTAGCAACAGGCTTATCAATAAAGATAAGCTGTATTGAGAAAAGACAACCCTATGATCTTTAAATAATCTGGCTTCAGAAAGGAGCTTTTATATTAAAGCTCTGCTAAAGTTCTCCTTGACTTAAAATCCCAAGCTTATCACCAGGATGTCACATTATTCTTTTAAAATATAATATTTTTAAAACATAATTGCATATTATCTTAACATATTTTATAATACATAATTATATAATATCAAGAAACTACAGAAAAGAGAGCCTCACATTCTCCATGTCTGCCATATACTTGTAAAAGCCTGCCATTTTGCCTTCCACAGTCTGTATTAAGTGACTCTACAACCTTCACTCTTAGTCCAGGCTAGAGCTGCCCAGACTTTAAAAGTGGCAAAGACGTCCAATCTCAGAACGAAAGAAGACTTCAGTGCTCACCCCATCACTTCACCAAGCCCCCAGGTCCCCCAGCAACACGGTTAACAGATGTTACTATCCTCTACTAGATCAGTCCCTTACAGGTCAGCCTATTACATTTTTCAAAACTCTGAGAATAAACAGATTGTTCCTCTCATGTTAAACTGAGCATTTCCTTCTTTCTAATCCACACCAGTTTTATTTTAGGAAACAAAAAGAGAAAAGAATACATGTAATGTATGTACCACAGGGCAACCCTACAATTCCACTATGCCATCATGCCCCTATGTCTTTGCTCCACACTGAAGAAATCCATGTCCTTAACGTAATTCAGGTCACTCTTCTCTGGAAATGATCCAAGTCATTAAAGTCTCAAAATATAGGCCTAGAAAGAGAATGCAACCCTCCAGGTGTGCTAAACTCTTAATCTCTTTATTTGGTTGGGGAGCAATGTTAATCAAATTCTTTCACTATTTTCTTTTCTTTTCTTTTTTTAAAAAGATTTTATTTATTTATTTGACAGAGAGAGACATAGCGAGAGAGGGAACACAAGCAGGGGGAGTGGGAGAGAGAGAAGCAGGTTTCCCGCGGAGCAGGGAGCCCGACGCGGGGCTCGATCCCAGAACCCTGGGATCATGACCTGAGCTGAAGGCAGACGCTTAATGACTGAGCCACCCAGGTGCCCCTCTTTCACTATTTTCAAGTGAAAAGCCAACTCTAGGCAGACGAGGTTCATTATACTTGATGCCAAATCTTGTGGTTAGCAACATAACCAATATCATCATCACCAGGACTTAAATGCTAAGTCCTAGAATACATATAAATTCCTTTAACCTCTTTGAGGAAGATTCTAACAATAGTATATTTTATATTACAGGTGAGAAATTTTAGGTTTAGAAAGTTTAAGTAACTTACCAAAACTTCACAAGTTAGTTTTTATGGGCTGTGATCAAAGGGATTTGGACTTTATATGAAAGTAAATTGATTGGTTGTTAGCTTACTGAAACCTACAGTAAACCTTGGGATTTATCATATGAACGAATATGACCTCTCAGGTAAAGGTCATTCAGCAGGCAGTAGGAATGGGTCTTAGGGCAACTTAATTAGCCTCAGAAATTATCATTACAGCAGAGAATTAAGAATCTCCACAGTTAGCAATCATATTTCCTTGATTGTATGCTTTCAAAAGTAAAGCCTGACTCAAACTAAGAACAAGAAAAGATAAGCAGAGCAATCTTTAACACCACAATCATTAGAGAAATCCATACAGCTACAAGGCTTTCAGTAACAACCAGAAAGACAACCCCAGCTACTCAAAAAGAAAACTAATAAAAAGTGTTCCCATATATCCTGGTTATTTTATAATTTAACTCAATGACAGTAGTCAATCCTCTCCATGAGTTAATAGGATGCCAAGGAGAGAGTATAGATTAGAATAACTAAAGCTTGTTTTCATTTAGCTACTTGGCTTCTGAACTTGTTTTAAACTGTACACCACATTCAAATAAATATGATTGCAACACACACACACACAATTTAAGTTTCATGAAAAAGAATTTTATACTACTCTGGGCAATGTAAACTGATAGTATCTATTCTATTCTAGTTTTTTTTTTTTTAATGCTGGATGATCTATTAATTGATTTCATTAACTACTAGTAAGTCAGAATCTGCAATTTGGAAAACACTGAGCATCTACTAGTACACCCACAGTCAGAAAGAAAGCGCGAGGGGTGCCTGGGTGGCTCAGTCGGTTAAGCGGCTGACTTCGGCTCAGGTCATGATCCCAGGGTACTGGGATCGAGCCCCACATTGGGCTCCCTGCTCGGCGGAGAGCCTGCTTCTCCCTCTCCCTCTGTCTGCCGCTCTGCCTACTTGTGCCCTCTCGCTATCTCTGTTAAATAAATAAAAATCTTTAAAAAAAAAAAAAAAAGAAAGCGTGAGTCAAGAAATGACTATGGAAGTGCCATTTCGCTCCTCACTTTTGTCCGCATCAGTTCAAAACTTAATACTGTTTCTCTTCACTCCAGGAGAAAAAGGGAAAGTAAAAGAGAAGAAAAGATGACAATAGCAAGTGCTAAAATGGTCCTATGTGAAGGAATAGAAGAAGGTGAGCATGTCACGTATACACTGAGGCTTGGGAGGGTTGCATAATGTGCCCAAAAGGAAGGGTTGGGACAAAAACCCTAATCTGTATGACTCCAAAGTTCTTAATTTTTCAGAGGTTAGAGAATGGACTACAGGAATACAATTAATATCTCTAAAATGCATCTATCTAAATAGATACCATACTAAAAACCTCTCAAAGGAGAGAAAAAAAATCTTAAAATAATTAAATCAGTAAATTTTCAGATAAACTCCTTATAGATTTCTAAGCAAGAACATCCACCAGTAGATTCCCTGGCTTTCAACTAGGAATGTTTTCCTGAGTTTCATTTAAAGAAAGGAGCAGTGAATAAACTGCCATAAGAAAGTAACTCACAGCCTTCTTCCCTATGTCTCTGTGCCTCTGTCCCCAAATCTCCCTCTGCTCTCTCTTACAAAGGCACCTGTCATTGGACTAATTCTAGTATGACCTCAAAAAAACAAAAAACAAATAACAAAAAAAAAACCCTGCAAAGACACTACTTCAAAATAAGGTCACATTCACAGGTACTGGGGTTAGCACTTGACTGTGTCTTTTCTGGGGACACAATTCAACCCACTACCAGCAGAAAGAAATGCATAAATCTAGGACGTCAACTATAGTGTTCTAGTCAACTTGGAATATTGTGAAGATACGGTGGCTCAGTTCAAGTTCTAGTAGCAGCAGAGTATGGGTGGAACAGTGTCAAACTCCCTCCAACTCAGTTCTTTGATAACATTTACAATGGTATAACAGAAATGCAAACAAACATACAGTAAAATTAATTTTCAAGAAGAATTCATTCTATATTCAATTTATACTAATTATCATGCTGGAAGAGCCATTTAGATGCCTTAGGAAAAAAATTCTTTTTTCTGTTTGAAGTTAAGAATTTCTTTTTTTTTTTTTTGAAGATTTTATTTATTTATTTGAGAGAGAGAGAGAGAGCATGAGAGGGGGGAGGGTCAGAGGGAGAAGCAGACTCCCCACTGAGCAGGGAGCCCGATGTGGGACTCGATCCTGGGACTCCAGGATTATGACCTGAGCCGAAGGCAGTCGCTTAACCAACTGAGCCACCCAGGCGCCCTGTAGTTAAGAATTTCTTAATCAGTGTTTATTTAGTTGCTTTTGATTCATTTCACCATTTCCTAATCATTGCAAAAAAAGATGTTAAGCCAAAATTACAATTTTCCATTATGCAAAACAAAACTTACACAGAACACTGGCATATTGCTTTATATACTTAAGAAGATCAATTTTTTCTATTTCACACTTCAGACCACATTGCTTAAAGTAAGAAAAGGCAAATGTAATCAAGCTTGATAAGCCAAGAAGCCAAGCAAATGATAGGAAAAAAAATAATTTGATTTGAAGGGTAAAGACATTAAATTACCACCTCAATGCTATGAATGATAAAAAGCACAGAGTCAAAAGCAGTTCAGTTTTCTTAAAACTAAGTCCTATTTCAACAGTTTTACCAAAGAACAGAAATCAGTGTTGAATTTTTTTGTGAGCTTTAATACGAATAAGTTAAGAAATTATACTTAAAATAAAATCTCGCTTCGAAATACAGTTGGAATACAGATGGATTCACTACACTTTTGTATAAAGCTACTTAAAATACAAAAAGTTATCTCATTCATTCTTTTCAGTATATTTGGTGGATGTGGATAATGTCATATTGCCTAGAGTAAGTAATCTCAATGTCTTTGTTCTACTGGAGGAAACAAGATCCCTCCAGCTAAAGGTTTTCCTCTGCTTTTGTCTGTTCAGCAGTAGCACAACTAGGGTGACAGTCTCATAAAGAAAAAAAGTGAAGGCACTCAGTCTGTCCAACGAGTTGACATCTTTCCAGCACAGGTACTTTTGTGCCTTACATTAACTCCTGGGGCCAAAGGACCAAAGTAAGCAGGAAACACTGTGCCTTTCTGTTTAGTTGTGGTAGCTACTTTTTATGACACAGGCAATGTAATTCATTGTTTCTTATTTAACTGCTTAACCCATCTTAAATTTTAATAGCCATCCACAAACAAACAAACAGCATAACTTGTTCCAAGTTAGGTGTAATTTATAGATACAACCCTGCAAAATGACTTATGATAAATTAAAACAGTCCTTTGAGAAAAGTGGAACACAGCTAAAAAAGATTAGAGATAAGGTTCTACCAACATATACTCCTCTTGTTTTTTAATTCATTTCAAGTCATATTCCATTCTTACAAATGGAAAAGTATAGTTAGTTGCTTTGCCAATGAAGAATGCCAAAAATTTTGCGGTCACTTGCCTGAAATAGCCTAGCATTTGTGCATCTTCAAATAATATAACTTACTTGTAAAACCCTTTAAGGCAAAAGAGAACTGTCTGCATCTATATTCTAGGGGAAAAAATATTGAACATAATGATGCATTCAAATACCATAAATACAGCAGAAAAAAACACTGCTAAATATTTTTTAGTTAACATGATTTTTAAAAAATTGTCACTACTGATCCCTTTATTTAAAATTCTTTATAGCTATTGTGACAATAAATAAGCAAATGAATGAATACTATGTCCATTTGATGTCAAGTTTTTCAGCAACAGATAAGCCAAGGATAAACCTGAAATTTTTATCTTTGCCCTATTTACATTGTACATTGAAGAAAAGTTGTTGGAACTGAGCTAATAAAAGACTAAATGAAAACACAACTTTACTGCTTAGGATTCTCAGTGGCACCATTACCCAGAGGCAAAAATCTTAAATGATTCTATGAACAGGTAATAAACTAGAACAATGGCCAGAGACTAAGAAATTAAAATGTTAGAAGCTTCAGGATATACAAAGATGGACCAGATATGCACCTTCCCTGCAAGGTTTTAGAGAATTCTGTATGGTGGGGAAAACTATGCAGAAGGAAAGAGAGATAAGGAGGAATACTGGAGCAATTAAGTAGCTTCCAGATATATTTTGTGAAAATTCCAGATAATAGTAATTAACCTGATCCTGATATGCAAGTTAATTATCTCCCCTATCTAGAAAGTAGTTCTTTTTATAACAGAAGACACATAAAATTGTCTTCTGTTAGAACAAAAATAGCAATAACTCTCCATTTTCTAAAATAGAAAAAAATACATTTTGCTTTGAATTAAAAACCTATTTTGAGCTAGGAACAGAAAACACCTATTAAGATGTATTTCACCTGCTGAAAATATGCTTCACCTCACAATTCCCCAGGCAGGGGGAGTGGGGGGAATTAGGATAATTCTTTCCCTGATAAGATCACCTTATGCTATTGGCATCACTCCCTCCTCCCTCTGGGAACCATCAGTTTGTTCTCTGTATTTATAGGTCTGATTCGGCTTTTTTTTGTTTATTCATTTGTTTGTTTGTTTTTTAGATTCCACATATGAGTGAAATGAGAGGGTATTTTTCTTTCTCAAGCTGACTTATTTTACTTAACATAATACCCTCTAGGTCCACTCCTGTTGTTGCAAATGCCAAGATATCATTTTTTATCACTGTGCAATATTCCATGGTGTGTGTGTGCATTTGTGTGTGCATGCGTATATCACCTTTTCCTTATCTATTCATCTCTCGATGGACACTAAGATTGCTTCCATTTCTTGGCTATTGTAAATACTGCAATAAACATAGTGCATATATCTTTTCGAGTTAGTGTTTTCATTTTCTTTCTGTAAATACCCACTAGTGGAATTATTGGCTCAGACAGCATTTCTATTTTTAATTTTATGAGAAACCAGCATATTGTTTTCCACAGCACCTGCACCAATTTACACTCCAACCAAGAGTGCATGAGGGTTCCTTTTCTCCACATACTCATCAGTTCTTGCTATTTCTTGTGTTTTTTCTTTTAGCCATTCTGACCGGTGTAAGGCAATATCACATTGTGGTTTTGATTTGCATTTCCCTGGTGATTAGTAATACTGAGCAACACATTAAAAGGGTCATTGACCACAACCAACTAGGACTAATTCCAGGGATGCAAGAATGGTTTAATATTTGCAAATCAATAAACATGATACACCAAATCAACAAAACAAAGGATAAAAATCATACAATGCAAAAAAAGTATTTGACAAAATTCAGTACCCATTCATGATAATAATTCTCAACAAAGTGGGTTTAGAGAGAAGGTAACTCAGCATAATAAAGGCTATATATAAAAACTCCACAGCAAACTTCATACTCAATGGTGAAAAACTGAGAGCTTTTCCTCTAAGACCAGTAACAAGACAAGGATGTCCATTATCACAACTTTTAAAATCAACATTCATATAGATTGTGAATTATTAGAGCTGAACAACATAGTAGTATGACTATGATTGCATTTTGTTTCTTATACAATTTTGTATTCCCCACAGATAATCCCTGCCTTGTTTTCTTTTCTTCACTTGCTTAATTTCCTATGTATCTAGAATAATTCATCCTTAAATTATCTTCAGAACCATAAATCTGCTAATATCTCTTTTTTAATATAGTATCTTTTCCCT
This sequence comes from Phoca vitulina, assembly GCF_004348235.1. NCBI lineage: Eukaryota > Metazoa > Chordata > Mammalia > Carnivora > Phocidae > Phoca > Phoca vitulina. The sequence goes on along the minus strand of NW_022589707.1, from coordinate 30,801,833 downwards.
TCTCTTTAACATTGTGGGTTAATGTTTTCTTTTTATTCTTATTTTTCATTTTTAAAAGAGCACTTTTATATTTTTAAATCAAGTATACTTAACATACAGTGTTATATTAGTTTCAGGTGTATAATGTAGTAATTCAACAATTCTATACATTTCTCAGCTCTCATCTAGGTAAGTATACTCTTAGTCCCCTCTATTTCATCCACCCCCACCTTGAAAACACCAGTTTGTTCTCTGTATTTAAGAGTCCATTTGTCTCTTTTGTTGTTGTTGTTCATTTGTTTTATTTCTTAAATTCTACATATGTGTGAAATCATATGGCATTTGTCTTTCTCTGGATGATTTATTTCACTTAACATGATGCCCTCTAGGCCCATCCATGTTGTTGCAAATGGCAAGATTCCATTCATTTTATGTTTGAGTAATATTCCATTATAAATATATATACCATACCTTCTTTCTCTATTCATCTACTCATGGACACTTGGGTTGTTTCCATTTCTTGGCTATTGAAAATAATGTTGCAATAAACATAGGGGTGCATTTATCTTTTTGAGTTAGTGTTTTTATTTTCTTTGGGTTAATACCCAGTAGTAGAATTACTGGATCATATGATAATTCTATTTTTTAATTTTTGAGGAACCTCCATATGGTTTTCCACAGGGGCTGCACCAATTTATATTCTTACCAACAGTGCACAAGGGTTCCTTTTTCTCCACATACCCTCCAAACACTTGTTATTTCTTACATTTTTTTTTAGTCATTCTGACAGTATAAAGTGATATCTCAATGTGGTTTTGATTTGCATGTCTCTGGTGATTATTGATGTTGAGCATTTCATGTGTCTATTGACCATCTGTATGTCTTCCTTGAAAAAATTTTTATTCAGGCCCTCTGCCAATTTTTAAACTGGATTAATTTTTCTTTTTTTTTTTTTTGGTGTTGAGTTGTATGAGTTCTTTATATATTTTGGATATTAACCCCTTATCAGATATATCATTTACAAATATCTTCTTTGATTCAGTAGATTTACTTTCCATTTTGTTGATGGTTTCCTTTGCTGTGCAGAAGCTTTTTATCTTGGTATAGTCCCAATAGTTTATTTTGCTTTTGTTTACATTGCCAGAGAAGATATATCTAGGAAAATGTTTTTAAAGCCAATCCAAAAATTACTGCCTATGTTTTCTTCTAGGAATTTTATGGTTTAAGATCTCACATTAGGTCTTTAATCCATTTTGAGTTTATTTTTGTGTATGGTGTAATAAAGTGGTCCAGTTTCATTCTTTTGCATGTAGCTGTCCAGTTTTCCCAGGACCATTTGTTGAAGAGACTTTTTTCCACTGCATATTCTTTCCTGTTTCATTTCAGATTAATTGACCATAAAAGTGTGGGTTTATTTCTGGACTCTTTATTCTGTTCTATTGACCTATATCTATTTTTGTGCCGGTATCATACTGTTTTGATTACTACTGCTTTGTAATATATCTTGAAATCTGGGATTGTGATACCTCTAGCTCTGTTCTTTCTTAAGACTGCTCTGGTTTTGGGGTCTTTTGTGCTTCCATACAAATCTGAAGATTATTTGTTCTAGTTCTGTGAAAAATGTTGTTCTAATTTGATAGGGACTGCATTAAATCTGTAGATTGCTTTGGGTAGTATAAACATTTTAACAATATTTGTTCTTCCAATCTATGACTATGGAATATCTTTCCATTTGTTTGTGTTATGTTTAATTTCTTTCACCAACATTTTATAGTTTTCAGAGTAGAGATCTTTCACCTCCTTGGTTAACTTTATTTTTGGTGCAATTGTAAATGGCTTGTTCTCTTCACATCTCTTTCTGCTTTTTATTCTTTATTGGTTTATTAGTGACATTTTAAGGAAAGCAGATAAATGCATGTGTTCTATCAATCATATTTAACAAAGAGCTAGAGACTGATTTTTAATACCTGTATGCAATATTGAAACATTAACAGATGTTAATAAATGCCAAAAGTCATGAAACACAGAGTATCAACACACAAAGAGTAGGTGTGGAAGAATTTATCAATTACAAATGGGTTTTGATTTTTGATGAAAATAACAGATCTAAAAATAAACCAGAATTTTCACTTTTATTTTTTTCAAGTAAAGCGTTTAGATTTAGTTTAATATAAATCTCTCTCATTATCTCAAAATATTAAAGTGTCTCAAGCTTTAATGTGCATATGACTCAGCTGGGGAGTTTGTTAAACTACCGATTATGATGAAGTCTTCATTTCTAACAAGTCCCTAAATGACACCAATGATGATGGTCTAAGAACTACACTCTAAGTAAATATCATTACTACACATCTAAGCAAACATTTTAGAAAACATCATTTAACCTTTGTATAGAAGTGCAGAAACTAGAGGAGACCTACTTAAACATGAAAAATATCCTTAGCATGTATCTTAAATTTTCTAGTCCATGTTTTTGAGCACAAGGTCCTTACTAGAGAAAGCAAAGTGCCACCCAAAGGAAGAGGAACAGGCATTCCAAGTTAGTACTCTACAAATAATCCATAGTCAACCTGACTCACACTTGACCAGCTTCTCTGTACCCATCAGCTGTCAACAAAAAGGTCACATGGAGTACTGGGGAGTTGCACTGCATATATGTTCTGGTGCTTCAGTTTTGACACCAACCCCAATGGGCATTTTGCAATACATTTCAGTAGTGATGGTAAGCACTTGAAGTTAGCACAGACCCCCTAAGTTAAGGGTTTCAGTCTTCACAAGACTGCCCTACTTCAGAAGCCAGCCATAAGGAGGCTCTCAAGTCATCTGCATATCTGATCAAATAGCTACAAATATGGGGACTTTGAATGACCATGCTTAGGTTTGAGAACTCTCTAGAATGACTCACAGAACTCTGGAAAGTGCTATCCTTACAATTACAGTTATATTATAATTTTGTTTTAAGATTTATTTTTTTATTTTAGAGAGGCGGAGAAGAAGGGGCAGAGGAAGAGGGAGACAGAATCTTAAGCAGACTCCACATTGATTGTGGAGCCTGACATGGAGCTTGATCCCACGACCCTGAGATCATGACCTGAGCCGAAAACCAAAAGTCGGACGGTCGAACCAACTGCACCACCCAGGCGCCTCACAGTTGTATTATAAAGAATACAAAAAGAACACCCAAATGAAGGGCCACACAGGGCAAGGTCTTGAAGGGTTCCAAACCCCCAAGCTTCTGTGCCTTCTCCCTATGAAATTAGGGCATGTCATCCTCCCAGTACAACAATGTGTTTACCAACTAAGAAGCTCCATTGAGCTTCAGTGTCCAGGGTTTCTATTAGGATTTTGGTCACATGACTTAACTCAATCTCCAACCTACCATACCTCCTTGGAGGTTGGGAGGTTGACATGATATCATGTGTCTCAAAGCCCCAACATTCTAATCAAATGGTTGGTCTTTCCAGCATGACCAGCCCCCATCCTGATGCTATCTAGAAGCCCACCATCAGTCACTTTATTAATATAACTTCAGATGTTATGTAAGAAGCTCATGAATAACCAAGTCACTCATCTGTACCAGAAACCTAAGACAAAGACTATTTGAATTCTTTATTAGATAACATCTTCCCTCTATTGTATTTGGCAAATTTCACTACTCTCTCCTTTACCTTAATTAAGAAATAAATACATTCTTATTAGGAATGAATTAAGAGAAAGATTGAGGTCATCAAAAACAAAAACAAAAAAAAATTAAAAACTGATTTCTAGTCTGGCTTCTAACTAAATTGGCAATATACCTGTGACAAATCACTGTATCTCACTGGGTCTTAGTTCCCTCCGGAACTAAGGAATTGAATTGGATGATCAACTTAGCAACATTATGACTTCAATGTTCTGTAATTCTGTGAGTTTGAAAAAAATCTGCTTTATTCATTTGCCCAATTACAAGTGATTTTGCCAGTTGCCAAAATTATCACCTCTTAGATTGGTCAAAATAAGGGCTATCACAAAGATCCTTATGTTAATGAGAGTAAAATGATAATCTAATAGTCAAATGATGGGGAAAGAAAAAAAGGCTATAGTGTTAGCCTGCCTTCAGCTGCATGTTTTGCTAAAACTCTGTTCTCTAAATTATCTTTTTCACTAACTTTAACAAACTAAAAATTAACTCAATCTGTTAATTAATTATGCAGATTTAGGAATGCATTTATTATCATTTTCTAGGACTTTACTGTGGACATTATGGATTTGGAATTAAATCCAAATTCCATAGCCATCTGTGTCAAAGAAGGCAAGACAATATGAGAATATTTAATTCACCATAAATTAAGAAGAACATAAAATAGGACAGAGCCCTCTAAACTTAATTATCAGTTATCCTTCATCTGTCTTTCTCATTCCAGCTCTACTAATTGTTATTTGAACAGCAAATAGCTTATTATTTGAAATAAGAAACTCATGTATTATCTCTAGTATCAGAAGCATGACAAAGCTGCCTGTACAATTACTATAAATGGAATCATTTTAGACACATGTTGAAGAAATCAGAAAAGGCACAGCAAGCTGAGTTCATTCTGATATTTTTCTTCCCTGAACAGGACAAGCAGATCACTACAGTGAATATCTTTTGTGAATTTACAGGCGTTTGGTTAGAAAATAATCCACATTAAACAGAGATTCTCAACATCTATTAACAGAGACTGAGAAACTGGGCCAGTATGCATGAGAGCATAAATCATAGAGGTCATGTGTGTTAATGAGAAAAAGAGCATTTATTAGCTTGCAATTTGAAATATAAAGCCCTTCTACCTCAATGGCTTAAAATGGAACAATATTCTGTACCTGAGGACAGGAGAAAGCAGTGCCCCCTATTAGATGAACAACTCTCCTGGCCCCAAAACCTTCATTGTTGCCATTGAAATTCATCATACTGATTTTATTTTTAGATTGTAACATCTTTGTTGTTACGAACAGAAAGCAGAACATAACCTGCCCTATACTACTGCCTACACTGCAGAGTTGTGTGGGGTTTTTTTGTTTTTTTAGGTTTAAGAGAAGTATATATTTCCAAAGTTTACAATTACTCAGCAGCTGAAGTACCATAATTCTTAACTTTGGTGTAAGCTCCAGTTATTTGATGTTTATGTTTGTTTTGAGGTCAAAAAAGACAGAACAATGTTTACGAATAAAAAAACCACACAAAGTCATAAAAAAATCCATCATCAGGAACAACTATTTTATTCTACAAATGAGAAATAAGCAAAAGCGCTGATGTTACAAAGAGGTGACACAGTCTATAATCATGATAATATATAACTGTCAGAAAGTAACTTACTGTTCTGATACATGTTTGACGAATCCCATCTCCCCAACCCCCTTCCCAAGCTAAATAAGTGGAGTAAATACCCATAACTACCGACCGTGCAGCACTGACTCTTTCAAAACGTCCAGAAATAGATTCACAACACCTTGGCTACCCTAAAAGTACTGATGAGATAGTCCCAGTAAATGGGCAATAATGGTTGGATCATATTTTTTTTTAAAGAAAAATAGAAATGTTCTATCCCGTCCACATTTTAAAAACTCACCTTAGATCATTTTACAAATATTTATTTTTTAGAAATTTATTTTCCTTTGCTTCCAAATCTCCTGTTCCACTGGTGTCAAATGAAAGCATTCTTTACAGACACTCCTTACTGAAGTCAAGAGAAGGAATAATAGCTTTAATGAAAATGGCTCTCACAATTCAAGGACATGAAAGTAAATTGAAACCACACCCAGTAACTGATCCTTTATCAGGGCCATTATGAGACTTGGGATATCTATGGAGCTATCTACTGGTGGAAAATGCATTCTCATTTTAAATGATAACAGTAGTAATCATTTTGTGCCTTAGAGAGAAACCAACTCAGATACTATATATTCTAAGTGCCTAACTCTTATGCACAAACTAGTGATACAACTTAAGCTCTAAAATAGTTTTATTTTATTCTTTCTTTACCCTGCTCCATTTTGGAAAACGTTTTTTTAAAAATTATTATTTCAGTATTAGTGTCATAGTTATACATTGCAACCATGTCAAATGACAAGATTTACTTGCTGGACTAACGAAATCTCTGTATTGTTATAAGGCAATTTTACTTGCGAGGCAAACCCACCCTGTTATGACAAAATCTACATTTACTAGACAAAAGCAGAGCCCAAACTATGAGCACAAATAACACTTCTTTATGCATTCCCATGTGCTAGATTCTCCTGAATAACTATTCCTTTTCCTACAATTCTAAGTCAAACACAATGCAGCCTCATTCAATTTAAATTCCAAGCTAGCAAATATTTATTTAGTGCCTATTTGCCAGTCACGACAGTAAGTAGTGGGAATATAGCAGTGAGCAAGACAGATCACCATCTCTGCCCTCGTGGATCTTAGAGTTGAGAAACCATACAAGCCGGAAGTGGATATATTTAGAGTGTTTGCTAAGGGAAAAATCATACCTTCCACAGAGAAGCTGATGATAATGCTGACTGGCAGACTAGCTCAAATACAACTTGTATAACCCGAGAATCACCCCTTCCCTTGTCCTCGCATAGTTTTCACTTCTTTTCCCCCTTTCTTACTATCCAAAATACTGCTACTTATTTGAAGGTTGCTGAGGTAAAATGCCTGAAGCCCACAGAGGATGGGAGTTCTGGAGGACTGGCTGCATAAAGAAACAGCAGATAAGAAAGAAACAATTGACCTGGGTGACTTTGAGAGAAGTGCTTTCCAAAGGCGAGCTAGCCCCGTCAGGTTTTTTTGTGTGTGTGGTTGTTTTTGTTTTGTTTGTTTGTTTATTTTGAGGTGGGGGGGAATTTTTTTTCATTTTTTTAATTTAAATTCAATTAGCCAATTCATTATTTTCAGATGTAGTGTTCAATAATTTATCAGTTGCTTATAACACCCAGTGCTCATCACATCATGTGCCCTCCTTAATGCCCATCACCCAATTACCTCATCCCCCCACCCACCTCCCCTCCAGCAACCCTCAGGTTGTTTCCTATAGTTAAGAGTCTCTCATGGTTTGTCTCCCTCTCTAATGACTTCCCATTCAGTTTTCCCTCCCTTCCCTTATGGTCCTCTGCCTTGTTTCTTATATTCTACATATGAGAGAAGGATATGGTAATTGTCTTTCTCTGGTTAACTTACTTCACTCAGCATAATACCCTCCAGTTCCATCCATGTTGATGTAAATGGTAAGTACTCATCCTTTCTGACGGCTGAGTAATATTCCATAGTATTTATGGACCATTCATATGCTAATACTGAGCAACACAGTTCAATGAAAGACGTCTTGTAACAGAGAAAGAAATTAACCAAACAATCACTAAATATAAAAAAAAAAAAAAAACACATGGTGATAAGTGCTATGAAGGCTAAATGTGAGATCCTGTTTCAGGGGGGCTTGATCTGGACTGTGGGTTTGGGGAGGATTCTCCTGGAAAAGTACTGTTTAACTTGGAATATTAAAGATGAGTAGGTAGAATATTGCTAAATGAAGAGAAAGAAGAATCTTCCAGGCAGAAATGTGGATAGCATGTGTAAAGAGTTTAGAAAAAGCAAGGTGGGGCCAACAACTAAAAAGCAGGTGCGATGGTGCAGTGTGGCTGGAGGAGAGAGAACTAAAGAAAGTGCTGAGCACTTACACACTCAGGCAAGCATGTTAAGTAAGGCTTTGGGTCTAATCCAGTAAGAAGGTGCTTTACTAATAATGCACATCATGTGTCTGCAAGAAATACACGGAGTGCTTCTGAAGACAGAAACTAAGATGGCAGAAGGAGGAAGGAGGCTTACTGTTCAATGAACTGCCTGTTCTACCTTGTGAATTTTGTATCTTTGTGCTTTTTAAAATTATCTATTTAAAAGAAAATAATGTTAAATATGTTTCAATCACTGGCTCTACTAGGAAGAATTGATTGGAGGGACAGTGAATGCTAAGGGAATAAACCGGAGGCTGCTGCTGTGGTTTGGATAGGCCTAGGGAGCGATGGAGATAGTAAAAAATCAGAATGATGACAGTTTTAGAAGATAAAATCAACAGTTCTTGGTAATGGATCACATAATGGAGGTCAGAAAGAGAATCTGTCAAAAATGAATCCCAGATCTCTGACTCATACCTGTATGGATGGTGGTATCATTCACTACAAGAAAACACTAAAAGACAATCAAGTATGGTGCTGAACATCTGTTTTCACAAATGTGCATTTGAGGTGTCTTTAAATGCATCCAAATGGAGATGTCAAGTATAGATAGTGGGAGCTCAAAGGAGAGAGCCGGGTTCAAGCCATATCTTTGAGAGCTATTAACATATAAGTTGTAATTAAATCATGGGTATAAATGATACCACCTAGAGTGATCCCCTGTTGCAATTTGTTTAATGTATTAGCATTAAATTGGGAATATCTTTTTCTTCTTTCAAATAATTAAATTTTAATAATATATACTGATCTTGGTGAAGTCTCATTAAAAGTGAAGGGAAGAAAAAAACAGATCTAGGATGTCTTTTGAGCAACGGAAAATGGCACACTGAGTTGAGCCAGCATGGGACTGACATTTTGGATGGCTGACTCTAATTACAAACAAGTCACAAATGGCAAATATCCATTGTAAGTGGTAACAATAAAGAAATCTCCCAGGATGGATCACCAAAACCAGGAATTACCAAATAAGATGATGTTACAGGAATGGTATGTCTCCTAAATGAGTCATTAGATGAACTTTTTTACTCACTCTCAGGGTGTCACCTGCGCATCAGGGTGATTGCAGAGGCTGATAATCACAGACATTAAAACCCAATTAAGGGATTATTAGAGCCCTGAGCCACTTCTTGTTAAGGAGCATAATTCTGTGAAGCAAAATCTGGGGGAGTGGGAGAAACAATGTGTAAAACGGGCAATTAAAAATAAATTAATAAATAAAAACATTCTCCCAAAGGATGGCTTTGGAAAGTGCTATTAAAGGGTACGCTAATGGGTAGCTGCTCTCTGGACAGGCCAGCTCTATTCTTCATTTGAAGTCAACTCAGTTGTAGTTACTGGAAAGTATGGAAGCCAGACCACGGACATCCTGACTTGCTAAGATAGACTAAAGGAATATGAACCCAAAATACTTTTTTTCTACAGAATTAAAAAAAAAAAATCAAAGGAATAGAAAAACTGAATGGAGAGAGGGTGCAATATGATATATCCACAGATGAGTATTGTAGCTAAAAATATCTTTCAGGTAACTAAAAACATTAACTAAAAACATAAAAACTTGTAATTCAAAATTAGGGGATCTGTACTATTCTTGTTACTAGTTACTGTAACATGCCATTTTATGAAAACTAAGAAAGCATGAGAACTGGACTTACCATGTCAACATGTGTAGGGAAAATCAGAAACCATGTTGGCAATACCTAGGAATCCATATCAAAAGGGATTCTCCCCTCTGGGTCACCTCAGCACATGCTTCCCTGGGCCGTTCTTGTTTCCTCTCTTTTCTACTGTGTAGGTTCAGAGAGACCTCAGTCACCTCAGTCTTAGTCCTGCTCTTAGACCTGGAATCACTTCAGAGGCCTTAGCCCTCCCTAGGCCAACTGTTTCAGTTTCAGTAGATAAGAGAAACATGCCTGGAATGGTGAAGTAAGGAACTCCATAAAAGCAACCAAAACACAAACAATTGTCAGTATGAACTCTTTCAGAATTCTAGAAATTAACCAAAGACTTGGCAACAATCTGAGAAGCATTTATTGAACAATAATGGGTGGATCTTCCTAAGATCAGAGAGTTTCATGGTATTTTAATTGCCACTCCAGAAAACAAGCTGGCATTTCCTGAAAAGGTTAAACACAGAGTTATCATATGATCCGGTAATCCCCTGAGACCTGGAAACAGAATGTCCCCACGAAAACCTCTACACCAGTGTGCCCAGCACCATTATTCATAATGGGGAAAAAGTAGAAATTATCCAGGTCTCTATCAAGTAAGGAAAAGACAAAATTTAGTGGGTCTATGCAATGTAATTCTATCTGGCAATAAAAAGGAATGAAGTTCTGACACACGCTACGACATCAGGAACCTTAAAAAGACACCAAGTGGAAGAAGCCGTCACCGCAGACTACATACTGTGTGATTCCACTCGTATGAAGTGGTCAGAACGGGGCAATCCTTCATATAAACCCAGAAGACGCAAATTAGTGCTTGCCAAGGCAGCGGGGAGAACAGAACAGGGAACAAATGCTAAAGAGAATGGGTGTCCCTTTGGGGTGATTAAAATGCTCTGAAATTACACAGTGGTGGTAACTACCCAAATGTGTGAGTATACAAAAACGGAATTATTATACTTTAAAAAGTGTGTAATGTATAGTATATGAATTATATCTCGATAAAGTTATTTTTAAAACATTTCAGTAGGTGACAGTTATCTGGAGCAAAAATATCATATAAAGACGTATTAACATTAAAAAAACTTAATTTCTGTAGTTTGAGCTTAACAAAGGCCACATGACAGATTTGTTTACTTCCATCTTTATTCATTCTAGAAATTACTTCCGGGTATAAGATCTCACAAATGCAAATCATAGAGGGGTGCATGTGTGTAGAATAGTATTATTACCAAGTGCTTATATTAGTTTATTTATTATCAAATGCTTATTCTTAGTTATCAAACACATACAGTTGTTCTAAGTATTTTGTGTGGAATAACTCACTGAATTCTCAAAGCTACTTTAGGAGGTTGGCATTATCATTAACTGCAAAGAAAAACTAAACAGATTAATGAGGCCAAGGTCACAGATATAAGTGATGGAGGTGAAATTCGAACCTTGGCTGACCGGGTCCAGAGCCTGTGTTTTTAACCACATGCCATGCTGCTTCTGTAATAAAAACCTTTGAATAGCACATTAAAAGCAACACAATAAGCAGTTATGTTGAAGATAGCACAAACATATACCACAGGGAGAATGGGAAAAACAACAACAACAACAACAACAAAAACAATTTCTTCATGTTTTGTAAATAGGTTCTTAGAGCTTGGAATATAATTTCCAGTTAGAATATCGTGTTGGAACTCAGCTTAGAAAAGAAGATGATGCACTCGGAAACACTACTGAATCACTCAGCATGGCTCGCTCTAGCACGGAAAACACTGGTGTTGAAGATGCACATAGAAAAGTGAAACGTTCTTTATAAAGTATAACAAGATAAAAAACATTTAAATTAATAAATTATATATATGTGATTTTAAATAATGACTGTAACAAAACTAATAAAGTGTTAAATAGGAGCACCTGGGTGGCTCAGCTGCCTAAGCGTCCGACTCTTGATTTCGGCTCAAGTCACAGTCTCAGGATTGTAGGATCGATCAAGCCCCGCATCAGGCTCTGTGCTGGGCATGGAGTCTGCTTGAGATTCTCCCTCTGCACTCCCTCTTCTCTGCCTCTCTTATAATAAATAAAGTATTACATAGATATTTGAGTCCTCTGCAATCATGTGTATGAAAAAAGAGGGGATCACTTTATGCTCAAGATTACTTTTCTTTGGGGGACCAGGTGGCACCAACAACTAGTCCACTTTTCTATTGAAACCATCCAAACAACTAGTGATTCTCGTAGTCCATGAGGTAATACTTTGTCAGTTTGCCGATAAATTTAGATGTAAGAAAGCCAAACCTCAGCAGAATTTTATTTTACTTTTCATTTTTATTTTTATTTTTATTTTCAAGACTACTTTGTTTTATTTGACTTTGTCACACCTGCCCTTACCATGTGGGAACTTTCAAGGAAACTTAAAATGTCACCCATGACATGAAAAGCAAACAGAATACAATGACCTCTTTCCAGGGTTAAATACCGCATTAAAGTTTGATGAAGGCATTGATAGTAAGTCACCACAGATACGTAGATTTTGAATTTTCAAATATGGCCTCTCATCATCTCTTCAAACAATTCCTTAATCTCCCAATCATCTCCAAGATATACGGGTGTCCTCTCATCCCTAGGCAGTGGGTCTAGGGGCCCTCGTTCCGAGACACGGACAAACCCCCCTCCACGGCTGTCCCCTTTCCACAACAGTCAAATGAACTTCCTGGCATTAAAGAGTACATTATCTGCTGTTACCTTTAAGATCATGTAACAAACCACTCATCTCGACAGTACAAACTTGGACCACACTTCCAACTGAGTCCTTGGGACTGAGTTTGACAGACCTTTGCTTTAACTGGCTCTGCCACTGAGCTGGCTTTTCATTTCAAACACGAAACAAAGCCAACTAAGGAGAGGCAAGGTTTGGATATTTTCTGCACTTTGTTTGTCCTCTAAGCACTCAAGATATTCACTGCTATGTAATTTTGCACCCTTGAAGTAAAAACACTACCTATATAAATATGTATGTGTGTCTACAGACATACGTATGTATATATTCATTTTATGGCAGGAACATAAGCCTTACTGCTATCCTTTCTCAGAGAAATGATCAGATTTGTTTAAATCCCTGTACTGTTCTTGCTTGAGCTCAGTTTTCTCCCTGGTCTCCTAACAGATTACTTGGGGTCACCTGCTCTTCTGCATGGCTTCCACATGACCAACTGTGCCACTTCATTAGCCACAGTTCATTCCGGATATCTGGCAAGGTTATAAGCAATGATGGCCTTTCCTGCATAGGAAAAGCTGTTTCCTACTAGAGAGCTTCTCTGTCTGCCTGTGGTAGGGTCAGGATGTTATAGAGAAAATTGTCCCAGGGAGTCCTGAGCAAGCTGGCCAGTGTTGCTCCTGTATCATGGGAAGCTATTATAAGTATTATAAGCACTTGAAAAGAGAAATGGAATTTTATTGATCTCTGTAATGCCAAGGCCACCTGTCAGTGTACCTCGGCATACAGAAGATTCAACCAGCATTTGTTAGCTTTAAATAATTGAGAGAGGAACAGCCTCAGTTCTACTGATACCCATCGGGGATAATCCACTTGATTTTTCATTCTTTTTTCCAAATCTTTAAAATACCTAGAAAGATCTAACTAGTGGCTTACATAAAATACATGGCATGGAGAAATAGGTTCAATGACCATATAGGGATTTAATCAGCAAATCCAACATGTGAGAAACCTTCTACAAGGCAACTAACTTGGTTTCTTCAAAAAGTAAATTGTAGTGAGAGAAAAAAAAAAAAAAAGACTAAGTTATGGATTTTAAAATATACTTAAAGGACAAATCAAAATGCAAAATATGGATCTTGTTTAGGATCCTGACTGGAACAAAGCAACTGTAAAAAACAAAACAATCATTTATTAGGTAATCATGGAAATTTGAACACTGAATATTTGATATTAAGGAATGATCATCAAAGTTTTAGGAGTGACAATGATATGATGGCTATGTTTTAGAGACCTTTTACAGATACAGATAGAAATACTTCCAGATGAAGTGATATCACATTTCTGGATTTGCTTTAAAAAAATCTTGGAGGAGAGGAATCAAGTGGAATGATTGAAGCTGGGGGTTAGGTACTCACGAGTACTTAAAATGACCACCATATTGGCTTTATTTACACTCCCTTGCCTCGTAGGTGTAACTTCATAGGCTCCTCCTCAGTTCAGCACATGTGTGGTGCTCATTCCTCCCACTGCATCCTACGCACACCTCTGTTACTGCATACATCCCATGTTAGCACTGTTTGTTTCTCACGCTGGCAATTTCTCCAGTAGAAAATATTTTAGGAAAGTAAATCTTAACTTCCTTGGCCTGGTATAGTAAAAAGTAATAGCTACGCATACAAAAAACCATTCCTTCATCACTGTCCCTAATGAACAGGATTACTTACTTAGTTTCAGCTCTGCCCATAAAACTTTCTACCAGAACAAAGCAGATGGTGGTAGGATGTTCTGTGTCCCTTTTCCACAACTCAACACTTCCTAATGGACAAAAAGGCCATTATTTCATCTTCTTCAAGGTTTACTACAAAAACCATCTATGTCTATTTTACTTTCTTCTTATCCCACCTCTTCATTTTCTCTTTTTAAATTACTGTCTATACTGGATTGTGAGCTAACACATTAGGAATAATTTATTATTAGTATCCTAGGGATTATTAGCACAGTGCAGGGTAAAAAAAAGAATTAAAAAAATAAACCAAAAAAACCACATTTTTTTTTTAATTTGGACAAATGGATATCAAATTCCAAAGTAATATTTTGTGTGTGTAGTGTTTCTGAATTAAATGTAAATGCAAAACCCTCCAGCTTTACTGTAAATCATTTTAAAGGCATTTAAGAAAATATATATTACAAGGAGAGGAAAATAATCACATCTCCTTAAGAGAGCATTTTCTATGTTTGGAAGTACTGCCTGAGGGCAAACAGCTAGTTATTCCACTTTTAAAAGAAAGCTCTCATCAAAGCAATATCTAAAAGTCATCACAACTTTGGAAATTTTAAAGCAGATGAATTTATAGGTACTCAAACTTCTCTTATTAAAATGTCAACACAAGGCATTATACCCACACTAAAGATGAATTCTTTGTTTTACAGATTATAACATGCTCTAAAAATAAACACTAGGCTACTATGTAGAATTAGTGCTGTATTTTGATATACGACATACTCAATAATGAATCTAACTTTCTGATGAGTAATCTTGACTTTGTAACCTTTCAAAATGCTAAAGGATGTCTTGATTCACAATGTAAAACTAAACCTCTCTTGCTAAGGATGAAAATTAGTTAGTTTATGCATAAATCCACTCTTGACTAAGAGAAATCAGTGAACTCTGGAGCCATGTTATTTCTTTACCTACATTGTTCTTGACTATAGAACATCTAAAACTGCAAATGAAAAATGATTAAACTTTTGGGACGCCTGGGTGGTTCAGTCGGTTAAGCGTCTGCCTTCGGCTCAGGTCATGATCCCAGGGTTCTGGGATCGAGTCCCACATCGGGCTCCTTGCTCAGCAAGGAGCCTGCTTCTCCCTCTGCCTGCCTCTGCCTCTCTCTCTCTCTCTCTGATAAATAAATAAAATCTTAAAAAAAAAAAGAAAGAAAGAAAAATGGTTAAACTTTTAACAAATATATATGAAGTCCAGAAAAAAATGTGTTCACCTTTTAATGAAACTATATATTTTCTTTTTTTTTTTTTTTTTAAAGATTTTATTTATTTATTTGAGACAGAGAGAATGAGAGAGAGAGAGCACACGAGAGGGGAGAGGGTCAGAGGGAGAAGCAGGCTCCCCGCTGAGCAGGGAGCCCGATGCGGGACCCGATCCAGGGACTCCAGGATCATGACCTGAGCCGAAGGCAGTCGCTTAACCAACTGAGCCACCCAGGCGCCCCGAAACTATATATTTTCTTTATGGTACTTACACAATAAGCACACAAATCTCCAAAAGTTACCAAGTCTAGGACACTATAAAAATCAATTTTTCACTGAATGACTGCTCATATCCATTCAGCATGAATTATTGCCTTATTAAGTACCAGGGAATTTTTCCCCCTAACTGCACACCCCATTGTACCAAATCTAGTTAGATGAAGCAGAAACAAATTCGTATTTCCTAACACTTACTCAAATTCTTTGGACTAGAAACTGCACTGCAGATGGACTTCACATTTCATCAAATTATTCTCCCAGTCAGATTCATACTAACAAGACTCTCATGTATCATTGCTTTTTGCTTTTCATGAAAAAGAAAAGGATCCCCACTAATTTCACAGTACAATAATTCATTCATTACTGAATCTTGTTTCTTAGTCTATGAAAATTAAAGATGCATATGCCCTGTTGTTCCACATTATTATATTCAATAGTTGGCTAAAAAAGGAAGTTAAAAATGAAATTAAAACTACTCTAAAATACTTTTAATGGAAATTTCTAACTACTGCCTTATCTTTTCTGATTTATCATGTACTGATTGGCTAGCTACTTATTTCTCACTTAGATTTTTAAAGTTCTTTCAGAAACATAAATAACGGTAGATAGATGGGCATTAGCATTATTATCGACCATGGATATATTGCTTAGGATTTGCCTAATAAGAATTATAAGCATCACATCAGCAAACAGAATTTTATTTTTAAAGAACAGTAAGAAAAATAACACCAAGAAAGCCCATACGTCAACATGAAAATAAAATCCCCTTTTATCACTAAAGTTGCTAAATCTGACTTTCAAATTAATTTCAGAAAAGAGAAAATGGTAATGATGGACCAAGACAAGCAACACTATCTACAGAAAGGAATTTTCATTGGAATACAGAGACTCGGTGTTCTGAATCTTAACTGCTATGAACTGGGGATAATCAATAAACTCCTGAGTAGCAGTTTCCGTTTACATTTCACAAAGGAGACTGTTGTAATATAAAAATCACTGTAAATTAGTTCTTATTAAAACTATGCTGGGGGAAGAGATATATTCGGAGATGTAGGTGTAATAAATCTGCCTTCTTCCCCAGGATTAGGATGAATACGGCCTTCCTGTTTGCCAGTTTAAGAAATACAAGAGTCAAAACTGTAATATTTCCCTATGCAGAAGCGCAGAGAACATGTCCTTTCTTTGGGGGTGGGAGGGGGGGGGTGACATATGTCCCTGGAATACCAGGGCGGTAGCAAAGCTGGAGCATAACATTCAACTCTGGTTGGCTCTGTCTGGGGGGAGAATATGACTGGCAGCTGTTTATCCACTAGGAAACCAAGGGGCTAAGAAATATCCTCTCTAAAAGAAACAGTATTTAGACCCTTTCTAAGTATGCACTATCCTTTTGTGAAATTCTGAAACTTTGGCTAACTAAATTGGGACTTCATAGTGAGTAAGCTATGGTCTCTTCTAACCAATCCCTAACCCACCCGAAATGCCAAAGCGTCAGTAAGAATTGTTTCACCAGAACGCCTTTCACTTACATTCGGTCTTTCTATATGTACATAATTGTCCATAGTTTTCCATCACAATGCATATTTTCAACTGAACTCAAATAATACATATTTACTTTTAAAAAACATTTCACTGTTGCAGAACGTAAATACTGAAAAATGTACACATTTTAAGCATAGCTTGGATGTCTTTTCCTGACATGAACACATTTGAATACATCATTGCAGCAAACCTCCCTCAGGCCCAATCCCAGTCATTATCCCTCTCCTACAGCAACAAAAATTTCCACTTCTAACACCCCAGATTAACCTTGCCTGTCTTTGAACTCATATAAACAGAAATACATGAGATGTACTCTATGTGCCTGATGTCTTTTGCTCCAGATCATACCTGTGAAATTTACACATGCTCTCTGTGTTGTAATATTTTATTTCTTTTCACTGATCTATAAAATTTAAATTTATAGCCCAACTTACTTATCAATCCTATTCCAGACAGATATTTCTTTGTTTTCAGTTTGGAGCTATTTAAAATAACGTTGTCATTTCCACACAAGAACATCCTCATAATTTAAAAAAAAAAAAAAATCAATCACCACTTTCTTTCTGGAAGTTATGTTGTTTCCAACTTCTTGCCATTTAGAAATAAATGCAATATAAACATTATTGTATAGTAATCTTTGACTATTTCCATAAAATAAATTTCTAAAAGTCAACATTAATCTTAATGATATTGCTAAACTCCTGTCTAGAAAAATGCATCAATGTAGTCTCCCCAGCTGGAGAACATTTCATGTTAAAAAGGGAAGCAGATTTGTAATCAACTGTTATGGTTTTAAGTTTTTAAGATAAAATCATAATATTAACTATCTTGCACATACAGGATATTCTAAACCCAAAAGTGTTTTCTTGTTCTTGAAAGAATTTGATCTCATGGGTCCCCAATATATTATGGAACAAAATATCAAACTCGTTTTACTCTACTAATTCAGCACCATAGCACTAAAAATATAAAAAGACTCACATGCACAACTACTTTATTATTTTATAACTACTTACATAATAGCATAACATAAAAGGATGTAAAACCATTTACTTTTCATTATAAATAATGAAACAACTATTTTCTCCTCCTCATGCATCACCAAAGAGCATACACATGGTAAGACCTTTGTCCTCTGACAGATTTACCCTTCTAATATTCAAAATGATCCTGTAGTATGCTGTAATGCCAAATTTTGTATGCCAAATTCTGTATGCCAAAACTTTTTACTGATGAAAACTATGAAATTGCTCTCCTTAGAAATCATTACGAATGGTCAGAACACAATTTGCTTACGTGTGAATTCTCTGCTCTGGCTAGAGAAATGGCCTTTTGTTGAATGCTGTGATTCTGAACAATTACTCGGAAGCACCTGTATTACTGAAATCGGTCCAACGAATCTATCATTTTCTAGAACTATCTCCTGGTAAAATTTTCTTTAAATTTCTCTCTGCTGTGAATTATCTTAAGTATCCATTAATAAAAATTTGATATTGCCTGCATGACAGAACACAATTTGCAAAGAAGGGAAAAGGTAAAAGTTTATCAAGTGATAGAACTTTTATTTTCCATTTTGAAAACAGCATTATATTATATAATTGTAGGGTCCAATAAAGAAGAAAAACATAACCTAATAGTCAAGCACATCTTTTGGAGAATATGATTGGTTATTTAATACTTATATGAACTTATTCAGCTACATGGTAGCCCAAGCAGGGAAAAATCTAACCTCAATGATGACACCACTCCAAGACATTGCTGTCAGCACTGCTTGCCCGAATTCTTATTAGTGTTCTAGTATGTGAGTGCTCTCTGGACCCACATTCTATTTACAAAATGAACATTTTATTTTAGGAACAGAATTAGAAAACTATAAAATAAGATTATTGCATTTTTTTTCATGTCAAAGAAAACTGATTCCAGTATTTCCAACTCTTCAAAGTAGTCTAATGGATAGATAAATAAATGGATAGATAGATAGATAGATAGATAGATAGATAGATAGATAGATAGATAGATGATAGATAGATATAGGAAGATAGATGCATACACACACACACACACACACACACGGATAATCCCCAAACAGTGTTGAATATGAAATAAACCCAACACCAATGACAGTCAACACACAATTCATAGGGTGAGATTTTTTAATTGTGTAATATAATCCATTACAGCACTTACGGCTAAACACTTTTCACTTCATACAGAAAGTAGTGGTAATTAAGCTTCAAGGTAATTATGTGCTTTTACAATTGCTAAGTGTAATTTTAGAATGAAAAACTGTTATGAAATGCAAATTTAACTTCTATCCAAAATGCTAATTTTTCAAATCACACTGCTTTCAGTTATTTTAGAACATTGCCATATTCATCGATGCTATATAACACTCTGTGATATTGTTTCTAAACAGGTAAGAAGCTATACTGTGTACACATTTCCTCTAAGATCCACAATATGTATTCTATTGAATAATGTAGATAATAAATAGGATTGTTTACTCCAGTTTTTTCTTTTAATTATCAAACTGAAAAACAAAGAAGCTGTTCTATAAAGCAGAATCTAAGCCTCCATTTCAAACTATTCAGCCCAGGGATAACATAAAATGTAATTTGAAATTAGAGGTGGGTCTAACCTTTCTCCAATAGGTGCTTTGTGGATTCACCTAAATTTATACCATCAATGAAATAAGTGTGACCAAAATTAAATTGAGACTCTTATTTTCTCCTATAAGCATAAGCTTACTATCTAGATACTTATTTCACTGAGTGTCATAATGTACCTTCAGAAGTTCTAAACTTGGTCACTTAAAATTATAACTGTTTTGAAATTTAAAATGTTTTGGGACGCATTCTACTAACAAAGAGTATTTTCTTGTTCTGAATGTTGCTCATACTGTTTATAATTTAACACTTTATCTGGTTCATATGTTTTACTTGAGAAAACAATAGCCCTTCCTGTTATATTTTCTAACTTCTCCAAATTAAAAAAACACTCAGCTAGCAAAAATAAACTCACTAAACAAAAGGGAAGAGAAGAAAATTTTTTTTTTTTTTTTTGCCTTAGATAGGGAATCAACAGGCCTGGGTTTCGTTTCTCAGTTTCTCACCAATTTGCCATGAAAGCTTACATGAAGACCAGCACTGCCCAATAGATATATAAGGTAAGCCATACATGTAGTTTGAAGTTTTCTAATAGCCACATTAAAAAAGTAAAAATAGGGGCACCTGGGTGGCTCAGTTGGTTAAGCGACTGCCTTTGGCTCAGGTCATGATCCTGGAGTCCCAGGATCAAGTCCCGCATCGGGCTCCCTGCTCAGCAGGGAGTCTGCTTCTCCCTCTGACCCTTCCCCCTCTCATGTGCTCTCTCTCTCTCTCATTCTCTCTCTCAAATAAATAAAATCTTTAAAAAAGTAAAAATAAAAGGTGAAATTAAATTTGATGATATATACTTTTTAATCCAATGTAACCAAAATATTATAACTCCAACATGTGATCCATATAAAATTTATTAATGAGATGTTTTTTATTCTTTTGTTTCTACTGATTTTTCAAAATCCAACGTGTATGTTACACTTTAGAACACTCCTCCGTGCAGACTGGCTGTATTTCACATGCTCCATAGCTAGTAGGATCAGATTGCACAGTGCGGCTTTAGGTGTCTGGTTCCTCACTTACTGAATGATGTGACTTGTAAAGGATATTTTAGCACTCAGTTTGTAAAATTCTGTTTGAAGTTGACCAATGAGGATATGATGTGAGGTTTCCTCCTCATCTCATAAATATGTACAAACAGAATAAATTATTACTAAATATCTCAAAACAAATACAATGGCAAATTAACTGGAGGCAAATTTCACTTACATTCATAAAACTATATAGTAGTTATGTTTATATTATTATAAAGCTATTCAAAAAATTTTAAAAGTTAGAAACAAAATGCTCAGTATACTTGCCATATGTAAGAAAAATAATAAATCCCACTAGCAAATCTTTAATCAATGTTTTTGTTGGGATTTAGACATAACAGAGTAATCCACTGAAATCTCCATATTTTTCAGTTGGAGTTTACAAGAAGTTTCTGCTAATACTCAAATTTAAATCATACATGTTTTAAGGCTGTATGGTGAGCAAGTCACTTTGCTTATAAATAAGCCAAGTAAACTAGTGAACATCCATCTGTAATCCAACTGACTTTTTACTCATTATCACATATACCAAGAGAACTCTGCTAAAAGTTCAAAGACATTTAATATTTTATTAAGACAGAATAAAGGCTATAAATTCATGAGTTAAGTATAGCACTTAGGAAGTTAGAAAGTGAAAAATAAAATTAAAGTTAGTTGAAGAAAGGCCATACCAAAGAACAAAAAATAAATAGAAAATAAAGATTAAATAGGGAATCACTAAGATCAAAGTTAAATCTTTAAAAAACAAAATTAATTCAGATAAACTTCTGACGAGTTTGAAAAATTAAAGAGAGAGGCCAAATAAGTATTAAGAATGAAAAACAGAACATAATCTGAGACATAATAATTTAAAAACATTAAGATAATTCCATGAATAATTGTATTCCAGCAATTTGGGAAACTTTCATGAAATGGATATATCTTTATGAAAATATAATCAATCTCAAGAAAAAATTAAAATCTAAATATATCTACAGCTATTAAAGAAATGGAATTACTAGCTTAAAAAGATCTTTCCACAGCAAGTATACCAGAATCAGAGATTTCAGGTGCAAGTTTTATCAGACTTTCAATAAACAAAACATTTCAGTAATAAACTTTTCCAGAGAATGGAAAACAAGGGGGTGGGGGAGAAAGGATGGAGTGATTTATTTCCCGAATCTACAAAGCCAATATAATCTTAACAACAAACCAGAAAATGCCCAGATAGCAGAAAATAATATTCCCAACTCATTTGTGCGTGTAGATACAGGTATATTGCATAAAATATTAAAAAAAAAAAACAAATCCAGTGACACATAAAAAACACTTTTGTTTAACTAAGATCAACTTTTAGGAATGCAAAAGGGATTACCACTAAAAGATCTATAAATGTCATTCAGGACATTAACAGGTTAAAAGAGAAAATCATTATAATCTCAACAGATGCAGAAAAAGCATTTCATAAAATCCAACACCCAGTCACAGTAAAAACTGCTAGAAAACCAGAAAAAGAAAAAGGCATTTATCAAAAAACCTTCAGGAGTAATTGCTAATGCTGAATCATTAGATATCCTATCATGGCATATTCAAATTTTACCAACCCTTCAGCACACATTCTTTAAGAATTCAAGAATCTGAGTAATTAGTATTCTAAGTGGACAGTATGGATAACATTAATAAATACCAATTCGGTTAAAATACTAATAGATTTAAGGATACTCATTAGCTACAAAGTTTGTAGTTTTTTAAAAATTCTATCCAATAAAATATTGTCTTTTGGTAGCCAAGAAGCAATTCATGCATTTTAGTACTAAATAGTTCCATTGACAGGTCTATACAGAAGACAATTTGACAAAATAAAATGTTTCTACTTCACGTAAAGGACCTAACTTTTTAAAAAAGTTTTATATTAGTATTTGCCTCAAGTAGAATTCTGAGGCTATAGCTCCATCATATATGAGTCTGCAGCCAATAACTGTTATGTATCTAACTGTAGCCCAAAGGATGGTCTACTGCTCTGAATCAGCATCTTAAAACTTCTTATCAAAATCATATAATCAATTATTGTAAACCAAAAGTAAGATCAGACCAGTATTTCTACACTTATCAGTAAACAAATTGTTTCTTACTAGCTTTTTGTTATATGTCTTCTACATCTCCCTTAATGCACATATGCACATGGTTCCAAGGGGTTTTACAAGTGACCAATACCTGAAGAGATAAAATTTGAAGAGACTTAATAAACTTTGATTTGATCAGATTTGTATTGGAATTTGTCCCTAAAATCATCTCAAGAAGCAATGACCTCAAGTAACTACATACTCTTTGTAGAGTCACATGGGATAAAAAAGTTTTGCATGATTAAAAAGGAAAAATGTGGCATCTGAACTATAGGAAACAAACTGAGGATTGCCAGAGGGGAGGTGGATGAGATGGGGTAACTGGGTGATGGGCATTAAGGAGGGCACTTCAAGTATGAGCACTTGCTGTTGTATGCAATTGATGAATCACTAAATTCTACCTCTGAAACTAGTAATACAGTATATGTTAATTAAATTGAATTTAAATAATTTTTTGAAATGTGAGTACAATCACATATACTAAACTTTGTAAAAACACATTTAGAATCACCCAATGCCATTCTCAGCTAAGGGTGGTCACAATCTCCATGGGGATGCACCTATTATCTGTTTATAAATTGATTTTTTCTTTACAGTAGTCATGTTTGTGAAATAAAGAAGATTCTACATCTTGAGTTCTCTTTCTTACACTTTGTGAGTAGTCTCCAAGCCCCAGTCTAGACATATTCTTGACAAAGATCCTTCACTTGACCAAACTCTAATCAGGTTTCTCCAAGCCTTCTTCTCAACTAGGCCTCAACTGTAGGCTATAAAAACTGTATACTTTGAGCACAAATGATTTTGTCTACCCCATGCCTCTTCCACACACACACTAAAAGACTTGAACTAACACTAGTATCATTTCTAACACTCACACCCCTGGGAAGACCCCAGCCCCCATTAAGGTGCCAATCTGCAAAAGCTCAACACTGACAAAATAATATACTATTTTTATTTTATTATTATTATTATTATTATTATTATAGATGGTGGCTTTATCTATTTATTTTTTGTTTTTTTAAAGTAGGTTCTAGGGCACATGGGTTGCTCAGTCCATTAGCGTCCGACTCTTGATTTCGGCTTGATTTCAGCATTGTGAGATCAAGCCCACATCAGGCTCCACGCTGGCATGAAGCCTGCTTGAGATTCTCTCTCTCCCACTCCCTCTCCTCCTCTCCCCACTGCACAGGCTCTCTCTCTCTCTCAAATAAATAAACAAATCTTAAAAAAAAAAAATAGTAGGTTCTATGACCAACATGGAACTTGAACTCATGACCTCAAGACCAAGAGTCCCATGCTCCACTCACTGAGCCAGCCAGGAACCCCATAATTTATTATTTTTAAATTAAAAAATAACTATTTGTAAAAAAAAAAAAAAAAAAAAAGGTTTTCTTCTTTGTAAATTCATTTGGGTATATTTAAAGAGTGTTGGATGTTTAAACCTTTCTGGTGCAACCTGGTAACTATTTTTCTACTGGATATGTTTTCTGTAAAAAACAGATTTAATTTTGAGTAGTAAAATTATTTATAAATACACATTCACAAAAAACTATTTGCACATGATCTAATTATTCATGATTGGTTTTCACTTGTGAACTTTCTTAAGTTTTTTTCTTTTATTCTGAACCTTTCCTTTATTTGAGCATTCTATACTTATTTAGCTAGAAAAGCAAATTCCCTGTGGTCCCATTAAGTATGTTGCTAAGCAAACCACCTAGCAGCATCTATAAACAGGAGGTTTGGATGTGAGCCAGTCTTACAGGTTGAGAGTAGGTCAGTGCATTTTAAACCAGCACATCATTAAAGAAGAAAGGAGACTTGCTGCTTAGCCAGCTTACATTTCTTTCTGGGCAAATGTATACACTTATTGACCTAGGCTAAATTTATTTTGCTTTTTTTACCCCTGCATATTCCGTACTGCTATATAGATTTGACTCAGCAAGGACATCCTTAATTTGAAAAACAGATCTAATCTTAAAGATCTACTTGTATACCTTTCAAGCAAAGTTGTAAATGATAGTCTAGCCTTTCCTTGCATTCAGTCATGAGGAAATAGTCTACTCTACAACTGACATGAAGACTAAAGTTGCTATAGCTTCTTAACTGGATATTATATTTTGTGTTATTGAATTAAATCTGTGCTAGTCTACTAAGGCTACCGTAACAAAGCATTGGGTGGCAAATTAAATAGAAATTTCCCATCTCATAGTCTGGAGACTAGAAGTCCAAAATCAGGGTGTGTTCAGGTTTGCTTTCTTCTGAGGGCTGTGAGCAAGAATTTGTTCCATGCTTCTTTCCTAGCTTCCAGGGGTTTGCCAGCAATGGCAATCTTTGGCTTTCCTTAGTTTATAGCAGCATAATTCCAATCTTCAGATGGCATGTTCCCTGTGTCTCTGAGTCCAAACTTCTGCTTTGTATAGGGACGGTCATATTGGATTTTGGCCCACCCTAATGACCTCATCTTAACTTGGTCATCTATAGAGACTACTTTCCCAAATAAGGTCATAGTCACAGGTAGTGAGGATTAGGACTTCAACATCTTTTGTGGGGACACAATTCAACCCATAACAAAATTAATTCATGAAGAAGTATCAAAGGCTACCCTGGTACACTAGTATTTCCATATTCCTATGAGATCCTGTCGTTTTACTCTTTTGCTATGTCTTTATTTATTGGTGTTATTGATTTAACTTTCTGTATTAGATTTTAAAAGCACCTTAATTAATTCAGGTACAGAAAAAAGATGTATATAGATTTTTTAAAGTATCTGTAATAATGCATATATACTCCTGATGAAATATATTCATACCTGACTTTTTCTTTATATATGCCTGCATTCAAGATTTGTTTTAAAAAGCAACCTAGAGTTTCACAAGCAAAAATGCTGAAACAATTATATTTTGACATGTATTATGGATTAGCACTCAGAAGAAAAAAAAACAAAAACTAATTCTGAGAATCCTTTCCTAAAAAAGAAAGAAAGTTCTCTTTCTTGGTTAATTTGTTAGTTTCTCTTCCACCAGGAGACCCAACTACTAAGCTGAGAAATCAAGGCAACTTCCAAACCAGGGAATTTGGATGTGCAGACAACAGGCGGATTGGCAAGGATATAAAGGCCAATTTAAGAAGAGAGACATTTGCTTCTTCAGTTACTCCAGATGATCATGGCAGGAACATAAAGGCCAGAAACGTAGTTGTTTGGAAGAAGAGACCACAATACAAAACTTGAGGCAAATACCTTTAAGAACTAAAGCTTGGGACAGTTATTTCCAGAAGAAATTTAGGGCTTTCGAAGTAGACATGGAAAGGCAGAGAATGTGATCTAATAGGCAGAAGAGCTCTACCAATGACCACCCTACAAAGCCACCCATTTCCTGGCGCGTCTAAGTAACAAGGTCTGATGTTTCCTGTCATTACCTTCAGAGCTCCTGCTTCACCAGTGGGATCACTTTGCCTCCAATTGTGTTCTTGTACATGGAAAGATTCTTACAACGGAAACGTGGAAGCTTGAGATACACGATCACAGCATTTAAAAGACAGTGATTTTATCTTACAATCGGCTATTCTAAGTAGTTCCAGTTGCTCACAAAGCAAGAAAAAACTTCTGAGTGTGTGATTGTATTTCATTGGTCCATTTTTACCTCTAGTAATCCGTTTAAGAGTACAAATTTTTTCTAAGTGTAAAGCAATGAAATGCAATCAACTTCTGTCACAAGCACTTTGACCACCCTTTTCTGAAAAGAAAACTGTGCATGCAAGACACACACAAACACAGCCAGACAGTACATATGTATATTTAAAATTACCACATATTAAACTTTCCCCTACAGCATTTTCAACATTGTACCACCTTGAAATTATTAGAAACTTGTTGGGGTAGCATAAAACTAGTATTGGGAATCACTGATCTCAAGGGAAATGATTTTTAGGTCTTCTAATTTAACATATCACACAACAAAACTTTAAATGTTTGCTTTTAAAGCCCAGAAAGGCAAATAGAACTATTAAGGGACAACCTGTAGAGCATAAATCACGTAAGGCTTTCCTTCCTCCAATCCCAAGGCTTAAGATTTTTCTACCTCAAAAGAGAACATGGTCAATCCAACATTTATGAAAAACACATTACATGACATTTGATGTTTAAAAACTATAGTCATAATGTTTATAATAGAAGAATTTAAGGGTGGATGCCTAAAATCCTGAAGGAAACTTAATATCCTGATCAGGCCAGGATTTTCTTAAGGTATGTCTTAAAATGCTCGTTAGACAAGAAACAACAGGAACAATTTTCTTCTCAATTACAATCCTGCTGCTTCAAAAAACCAAAAAACAAAAACAAAAACAAAAATCAGGTAGCTTACACTAAAAGCAGGCAGAAATGTAACTAAAAAATATTAAATCAAGAAGTTAAAAGATAAGGCCAGGTAATAAAGTAAGGTTAAGTTTGGGAAAGGAACAAGGAATCAGTAATTTGAAGAAAAGAATGAGTGGAACATGGGTTTGGTGAAAAATGGGCACAGGCATTCGGTAATTTTTTCTCTGACTTAACAGAAAACAGTATTAATCTCAACCAAGAAAGTAATATAGGCCCTGAAGAATTTCCTCATTATTGTGAACATGAGTATTGCTGAGACTATATTGCGAAAATAAAGAAATCATATAGGTCACTTGTTAAATCTGTTTGCTCAACAGTACGAAATGTAAGAGACTTTTATAATACAAATATGCACCAGAGTGCTGGGTCCTAAGCAGAATTCAGTCAACTTCAAGTTCTTTGAAAAAAAAAAAAAAGAAACTCAGCAGCTTTATTTATTACTGATGTTGGATTCAATACTGAATTTAATCTACAAATTGAAACACTCGATGATGCAATTTCTTATCTCTGTCAACACTTCTTCAATCTGGAGTTATATATGCTATATAATAAAAACATTTTTAAAAGGCAACATACCCTCAAATTAATTAAAATCAACTTGAAATTAACAAAATGGCAGAAAATGCATGGTAAAGTGTTGGAAAAAGCACTGTGCTGACAATAGATTTAATACAGAACTACTACTGTTTTCTATATGGCAAAGAAGGAAGCATAACCTGCTGAGGGACTGTTATTGCACCATACGCTATAGACACATGAACAATACATGAAGTCAGTAAGAATTCCAGCAAAGAATAACAGAGTTTAGGTCATAAAAGCCCCAGGAGATTCTAATCTCCTAGAAATAGAGTTTTCTCTCAAAGCATTAACATCACTACCAAAGTGCTCTAGTCAGAGAAAGATTTTTAATAACTTGAATTTCCTTTTTCAGAATTTAATATAATTAGGCAATGGCATCTAAAAACTCAGTCTCTCTTTAGAGAAAATACAAGCCTATTTGTCAAATACTGCACTTCCCAGTAAATTGATTTTTTTTACCAAATGATTTTTGAAAGACATTTCTAAAACAACTTTCTACATGAATAAAAACTTAAGAATTAACAACACACAAAATTATTAGCTGATGCAAAAAGGAAAAACAAAAAAAAGATTCAGTATCTAATTAAGAAGCATTAAGTTGGCATCAAGTAGGAGTATGCCCACTTAATTTTTATTTTATTATACTTGTGTTATACGTAATTCATAATTAAGGACTCATTGCACAGTTTATTGTGAAAATAATCCCTTCATTTTATAGACCAAGAGTCTTAATTACTCACATAAGAAATTAATTTGCCAAAGGCCACAGTGCTTACCACAAGGCTCTAAGTAGCTTGTCAACAATGACATTATATTAATCTCCAATGTGTGTTCTGTGTTCATAATAGTGCATGGCATCCAATAGAATCAATGCACAATTCAGCCAAAATGCCTCACTCTTCAAGTTACCTAATTATAGAAAGAATGGAAGGATTACCATTTTCACCCACCACAAGCAACATTCTAAACCTAAGGCAAACTGAAAAAAACTGCAAATGTGTATGATTACTTCTCTCTCCCACATGATCGGACAGTGCTGACTGCAAACGCTCCCAAGCATTAACTAGTATGCCCCATGGTATACTTTCCTCACTGGTAACATGAAGCATGTACCTCCTATATTTTCCAAGCAAAATAACATTTAACATAACCAATAATTCGATTAAATGACTAGAGAGTAGCATAGCGTAATGGTTAAGAGCTTGGACTCTAGAGAGTTTAACATGTGGCTTTGCTAGTACCTATGTGAAAAGTGATACAACTTCTCTTTGCCTTACTTTCCTCAACTGTACAATGATGGCAAACACATCACATAGTTATTACGGCTGCCATTTAGGTACGATGGATGTAAGTGGTTAATCAGGTCCTGCACATACATGCTATCAGGGGCACAATGGCAGGGCTACTGTTAACAATTTCTATAGAAGTGTTTAAGTAATCTCCTATAACAATTTACAAAGGACTGAGTACAAGTGCTTGCAAGGAAATAAACACTGCTGTGCGAAGAAGTTGAGATAACCTAAATCACTGAGTTACTTGTCCACACTATAGCCTCTCACAGCCATTCTGTCACAGATCGCTTGTGAGCTACTTCTCATATTTTTTCAAGGTATTGAGAACGTTAAGGCTGTGTCTTAACGTGCTGCCAAGAAAGTCTGTGCTTTTTATATATTACTTGAACAACTCATGACCACCACAATGGTTTGGGGACTTATGCACTCATTTCTTCCTCATGGTTGGTGAATAATAAACTATAACCTGTATGTGCCCTATCAGAAAGCAAGAGTGAGGGGCGCCTGGGTGGCTCAGTCGTTAAGCGTCTGCCTTCGGCTCAGGTCATGATCCCAGGGTCCTGGGATCGAGTCCCACAT
>NW_022589707.1:30637343-30772315 GCF_004348235.1 Phoca vitulina | reverse complement strand
CTTCGGCTCAGGTCATGATCCCAGGGTCCTGGGATCGAGTCCCACATCGGGCTCCCTGCTCTGCAGGAAGCCTGCTTCTCCCTCTCCCACCCCCCCTGCTTGTGTTCCTGCTCTCGCTATGTCTCTCTCTGTCAAATAAATAAATAAAATCTTTAAAAAAAAAATCTTTAAAAAAAAAAAAAGTGTAGCTCAGATATGAAGCTTATAAGATTATTATAACATTTTAGAGAACCACAAGCAATAATCAGCCTTTCTCTGTTATATCATTTCATGATCTTCTCATCTCCAAAAAGGGAAAGAAATCTAAAGTCAAATTATTCTAAAAATATCTACCTTTAGTGAGGCTAAATATATTAATGTAACAATACTTACTTATCACTTTAAACATCTCTTAAAATGAATTCTATGTATCAACACTTCTCATAAATAGGAAACTCCCATGGGCATTCATCTGCCTGGAATACCATCCTTCAATTTCATTACATGCCTAATATCATAAAGGAAAATTACACATACACATGCACACACTCATGTAAGAATATTTTTTTAAAGATTTTATTTATTTATTTATTTGAGAGAGAGAGAGAGCACACACACAAGCGGGGGAGAGGGGGCAGAGGGAGAGGGAGAAACAGACTCCCCACTCTCTCTGTCAAATAAGCAAAATCTTTAAAAAAAAAAAAATGATCCTACAATCAATGGTGAATTGGTTATAAACAGACTTATAACAACATTTCACAATTTAATGGCTCTATGATTTTCAGTCCTTTCACATAGTTAATTTCATCACATACTTAGAAATGAGATGGGCAAGGTAAGTATTATTACAAACTAGAACACTGAGGCAGACGGGTTTAATGACCTCTTAGAGCTGGTGAGTGACAAAACCTAGTCTTCTAAGTCCTGACTGAACACATATTACCATGCACACACATAGGCATCTTTATATGCATACTGCCTACTGCTATAATCTATATTTTTATTGTATGTTTTATTTTTGAAGCTATTACCTCCCCCAATGCAAAAACATATTGCTGGTTTCAAAGTTCACAGTACTTACAGGAAATATACTGCTTAAATCTTCTGGCCTTTGTTTGCTTATTTTTAAATTTCACAATTACATTTTCTCTGCTTCAGAAAATTCTATTACCATATGAAAAACTATTAACCAGCCTCCTATTGACTCTAGTAAAACAATTATTGAAAAAAAGAACACAGCCCCATAAAGCATGTGCACGGCAACAAATATAATCCTTTCTTGGCAAAGATGCACAAATTAAAACTGCTGAGAAAGAAATCTGAAAGATATTTTCAAATCAATACATGTGCAATAAATGGTCACCAAGAAATATGAAAGGCAAGGGAGGTGTACATATATAAAGCTTAGCATTTAAAGAATTCCTCTAAGTGGACTGGACTTTCCAATAAAGAATAAAAAGCCAACAAATCAAAGACAGATAAGACCCCTGGTGGAATACTAGGCATACAACAGGCACTGAATTGTTTCTTATTGCCTTAAGGAGCCTTTACATTTTATGGTAACAACTACTGAGCTCTAGTAAACTGAAAACAATTTTTAATACATATATAAATATATATATATTTATACATATATATATATATATATATATATTTATACATACATATATATATATATATATATATATATATAAATAAGTGAAAATCAGAAAAAACTACTGCCTTCATTTCAGAGTCTTCATGACACTATATATCCCAGCTGTATATAGACAGATTAACTACACAGCCCCTTGCAAACTTTTGCCTCCATGTCTGACTCATTCAGTATGAGGGCCAGCAGAAGGTCAAGGAAAACATTTTACTAAAGCAGCTAACACTTCCCCCATCCTGGCTTAGCCACATTCAAGAAAAAAAGCCAAAGTACCATCTCACTGTCTCCCACCATAACTACAAACTTTCCTCACCCACCCAAAGAGAAGAGGCAGAATAGCCCAAGTATTGTTAGGTCAGTTCAGGGGGAGCTGCGTTAACACCAATAGATAGGCCTGACTTCTGGAATGAAAACTATGTTTGAAGCCACTATCCATATTTAAGAGACTGAAAAATTTTACCTTAACAAGCAATAGGAATAAAAGCTTTCTGACTTTTGAATTTTAAAAAAGTTAGACTTAAAATCCCATTTTCATCCAGAAGAGATAAAGACAAAACCAGGTCTGAATGAAAAAGATCCTACCTTTTCCCCTGGCATCAAGGTAAGCCCTCATGATTTTCCATGTTTTGATTTCTTCTTCTTCTCTAAAATGAAGATTATCTATCCTCGAGGAGTTGATATGAAGACTGTGTTATTGTGACCTAATAAGAAATATATATTTTGTCTTTGTCCCCATAGTCAGAGCTCCTAAAGCCTCTGTAATTCCCTACATGATAAATTGCTAGGAGCACCTTTATTCTAATATTTGGTCTATGATCCCAGTTCCAAACAAAGAGCTCCTAAATCCCTTGGAATTTTCTAGGTGATAGGAGCATCTTTGTTCAAATAAGTGACTCTTGGTGCATTCTGGGATAGCTTCAGGATGGAAGCTGGTCACCAGAAAAACCAAGCGATGGTTAGAAGCTTGGAACTTACAGCTCCCCCATCCCATCATCTGGGGCAGGGAAGAAGGTGGAAACTGAGTTAATAATCAATCATGCCAGGAGTAGGAGACCTGGATTTCCTCTGGTTCCAGGAATTCAGCTGGATAGGTATCAAACCATTCTGAACACCTACAAACTCAACAGGAGATCGAAGAAAAGAATAGCAACAACTCTCTGAACAGAAAAGCACCACTTTCTGGAAGGTAGGACTTGCGGAGAAGTGAATCCAAGGCGATATTCGGGAGGATAGACGGTGGGGGAGGGGCCTCCGTCCACCACTTCTGGAAAGTGATAGAGCAGCGGAGCACAAAATCGGAACTTTTAGAAGTCGGCTCCACTGAGGGACGTCACTCGGGTGGCTAAGCGGGGGGTGGAACCCTCGCGGGACAGTGTGGTCTCAGGACCCTCAGGGTCACAGAAAGACCGGGGGTGCCTGAGTGCGGCAGAGCTCCCAGGTATTGGAGCGGGGAAGCCGGCTGCAGAGACGGAGCCGAGGAGTGGGCTCTCAGCTCGGGGGTGCCATAAATCGTGATCCGCAGCACAGTCGGGCCACTGCTCCTCCAGCAGGGACCCAACAAGCGGCAGATCCGGGGAGACTCCCCTTCCTCCCCCGGGAGGAGTGGCGTGGGAGTGCAAAGCAGGGATCTGCTGGGTTTGGAGACTCCACACGGGGTCGTGCGCCAGAGATAGAAATGCTCAGTCACAGGCCGGTGAGCACGTAGTGCGGCCAGAGACCGGGGAGACAGGAGTGACTGACTGCTTTTCTCTGGGGCCGCACTGAGGAGTGGGGCCCCAAGGTCTCGGCTCCTCCGGGGCGGAGATTGGGAGGCCGCCATTTTCACTCTCAGCCTCCAAAGCTGTACGGAAAGTTTGCAGGGAACAAAAGCTCCTGAGGGCAAACCTGAGCAGATTACTTAACCGGGATCGGCAAGGGCAGGGCAATTCCGCCTCCAGCAAAG
This sequence comes from Phoca vitulina, assembly GCF_004348235.1. Lineage (NCBI taxonomy): Eukaryota > Metazoa > Chordata > Mammalia > Carnivora > Phocidae > Phoca > Phoca vitulina. The sequence continues at coordinate 30,768,743 of NW_022589707.1, read as the reverse complement.
ACATTTGGGAACCACGGCGACAGGCCCCTCCCCCAGAAGATCAGCAAGAACAGCCAGCCAAGACCAACTTTACTGATCAATGAGAATGGCATAACTCCAGCGCTAGGGGAATACAGACAGAGAATTCATGGCTTTTTTACCATGATTCTTTAGTCTTTCAAAGTTAATTTTTTTAACTGTCTTTTTTTTTTTTAATTTTTCTTTTTCCATTTTCAACCAACATCTTATCAATCCCTTTTTTTAAAAAAATTTATTTTTCATTTTTAAAGTCATATTCTATCCCTTCATAGTAGTTACCCTTATTTTTGGCATATATATATATAAGTTGTTCTCTCTTTAAAATTTTGAGATACAGTTTCTTCTAACAGAGCAAAATATACCCTAAATCTCTAGTGTATGGTTTTGTTCTAGTCTCCTGCCTGATCACACTCTCTCCCTTTTTTTTTTTAAATCCTCTTCTTTCTTTTTTCGAACAACTTATCTTATCAATTCCTTTTATAAAATCTTTTATAATTTTCATCTTTACAGTCATATTCCATCCCTTCATTGTATTAACCCTTATTTTTGTACATATATAAGTTTTTCTTTCTTTAAAATTTTGGGAGGCACTTTCTTCTAACAGACCAAAATATACCCAAAATCTAGTGTGTGGCAATGATCTATGCACCAGCCTGATCATATTTGATCATATTCTGTTTTTTTTGTTTTGTTTTGTTCTGTTTTTGTTTGTTTTTATCTTTTTCTTTTTTTTTTTCTTTCCCTTTCTTTTCCCCTGGTTTCAGGTCTTTTCTGATTTCTTTAGAGTACATTTTCTGGGGACGTTGTTACCCTGTTAGCATTTTGTTCTCTCATTCATCTAATCTCCTGTGGACAAAATGACAAGACAGAAAAAATCACCTCAACAAAAAGAACAAGAGGCAGTACCGACTCCCAGGGAACTACTGAATACGGACATTAGTACGATGTCGTAACTAGAGTTCAGCATGATGATTTTAAAGATACTAGCTGGGCTCGAACAAAGCCTGGAAGTTATTAGAGAAACGCTTTCTCAAGAAATAAACTAAAATCTAACCAAGTCGAAATCAAAAAGGCTATTAATGAGGTGCAATCAAAAATGGGGGCTCTAACTGCTAGGATAAATGAGGCAGAAGAGAGAATTAGTGATGTCGAAGACCAAATGATGGAAAATAAAGAAGCTGAGAAAAAGAGAGATAAACAACTACTGGATCACGAGGGCAGAATTCGAGAAATAAGTGATACCATAAGACAAAACAACATTAGAATAATCGGGATCCCAGAAGAAGAAGACGAAAGAGAGAGAGAGGCAGAAGGTATATTGGAGCAAATTATAGCAGAGAACTTCCCTAATTTGGGGAAGGAAACAGGCATCAAAATCCAGGAGGCACAGAGAACCCCCCTCAAAATCAATAAAAATAGGTCAACACCCCGACATCTAATAGTAAAACTTACGAGCCTCAGAGACAAAGAGAAAATCCTGAGAGCAGCTCGGGAGAAGCGATCTGTAACCAACCATGGTAGAAACATTAGATTGGCAACAGACCTATCCACAGAGACCTGGCAGGCCAGAAAGGACTGGCAGGACATATTCAGAGCACTAAATGAGAAAAATATGCAGCCAAGAATACTATATCCAGCTAGGCTGTCACTGAAAATTGAAGGAGAGATAAAAAGCTTCCAGGACAAACAAAAACTAAAGGAATTTGCAAACACGAAACCAGCCCTCCAAGAAATCTTGAAAGGGGTCCTCTAAGCAAAGAGAGAGCCTAAAAGCAACATAGACCAGAAAGGAAGACAAACAATATACAGTAACAGCCACTTTACAGGCAATACAATGGCACTAAATTCATATCTTTCAATAGTTACCCTGAATGTAAATGGGCTAAATGCCCCAATCAAAAGACAGAGGCTATCAGATTGGATTAAAAAACAAGACCCATCGATATGCTGTCTGCAAGAGACTCATTTTAGAACCAAAGACATCCCCAGATTGAAAGTGAGGGGGTGGAAAACCATTTACCATGCTAACGGAAACCAAAAGAAAGCTGGGGTGGCAATCCTTATATCAGACAAATTAGATTTTAAGCCAAAGACTGTAATAAGAGATGAGGAAGGATACTATATTCTACCTAAAGGGTCTATCCAACAAGAAGATCTAACAATTGTAAATATCTATGCCCCTAACATGGGAGCAGCCAGTTATATAAGGCAATTAATAACAAAAGCAAAGAAACACATCAACAACAATACAATAATAGTGGGGGACTTTAACAAACCCCCTCACTGAAAGGGACAGAACATCTAAGCAAAAGATCAACAAGGAAATAAAGACTTTAAATGACACACTGGACCAAATGGACTTCACAGACTTATTCAGAACATTCCATCCCAAAACAACCGAATACACATTCTTCTCTAGTGCCCATGGAACATTCTCCGGAATAGATCACATCCTAGGTCACAAATCAGGTCTCAACCGGTACCAAAGATTGGGATCATTCCCTGCATATTTTCAGACCACAATGCTTTGAAACTAGAACTCAATCACAAGAGGAAAGTCGGAATGAACTCAAATACGTGGAGGCTAAAGAGCATCCTACTGAAGAATGAATGGGTCAACCAGGAAATTAAAGAATTAAAAAAATTCATGGAAACCAATGAAAATGAAAACACAACTGTTCAAAATCTTTGGGATGCAGCAAAGGCAGTCCTAAGAGGAAAGTATATAGCAATACAAGCCTTTCTCAAGAAACAAGAAAGGTCTCAAGTACACAACCTAACCCTACACCTAAAGGAGCTGGAGAGAGAACAGCAAATAAAGTGTAAACCCAGCAGGAGAAGAGAAATAATAAAGATCAGAGCAGAAATCAATGAAATAGAAACCAAAAGAACAGTAGAACAGATCAACGAAACTAGGAGCTGCTTCTTTGAAAGAATTAACAAGATTGATAAACCCCTGGCCAGACTTATCAAAAAGAAAAGAGAAATGACCCAAATCAACAAAATCATGAATGAAAGAGGAGAAATCACAACCAACACCAAAGAAATACAAACAATTATAAGAACATATTATGAGCAACTCTATGCCAGCAAATTAGATAATCTGGAAGAAATAGATGCATTCCTAGAGATGTATCAACTACCAAAACTGAACCAGGAAGAAATAGAAAACCTGAACAGACCTATAACCACTAAGGAAATTGAAGCAGTCATCAAAAATCTCCCAAGAAACAAGAACCCAGGGCCAGATGGCTTCACAGGGGAATTCTACCAAACATTTAAAGAAGAATTAACACTTATTCTTCTGAAACTGTTCCAAAAAATAGAAATGGAAGGAAAACTTCCAAACTCATTTTATGAGGTCAGAATTACCTTGATCCCAAAACAGACAAAGACCCCATCAAAAAGGAGAATTACAGACCAATATCCTTGATGAACATGGATGCAAAAATTCTCACCAAAATACTAGCCAATAGGATCCAACAGTACATTAAAAGGATTATTCACCACGACCAAGTCGGATTTATCCCTGGGCTGCAAGGTTGGTTCAACATCCACAAATCAATCAATGTGATACAATACATTCATAAAAGAAAGAACAAGAACCATATGATCCTCTCAGTAGATGCAGAAAAAGCATTTGACAAAGTACAGCATCCTTTCTTGATCAAAACTCTTCAGAGTATAGGCATAGAGGGTACATACCTCAATATCATAAAAGCCATCTATGAAAAACCCACAGCAAATATTATTCTCAATGGGGAAAAACTGACAGCTTTCCCCCTAAGATCAGGAACATGGCAGGGATGTCCACTATCACCACGGCTATTCAACATAGTATTAGAAGTCCTAGCCACAGCAATCAGACAACAAAAAGAAATCAAAGGCATCCAAATTGGCAAAGAAGAAGTCAAACTCTCACTCTTTGCAGATGATATGATACTTTATGTGGAAAACCCAAAAGACTCCACCCCAAAACTGCTAGAACTCATACAGGAATTCAGTAGAGTGGCAGGATATAAAATCAATGCACAGAAGTCAGTGGCATTCCTATACACCAACAACAAGACAGAAGAAAGACAAATTAAGGAGTCGATCCCATTGACAACTGCACCCAAAACCATAAGATACCTAGGAATAAATCTAACCAAAGAGGCAAAGGATCTGTACTCAGAAAACTATAAAATACTCATGAAAGAAATTGAGGAAGACACAAAGAAATGGAAAAACGTTCCATGCTCATGGATTGGAAGAACAAATATTGTGAAGATGTCAATGCTACCTAGAGCAATCTAAACATTCAATGCAATCCCCATCAAAATACCATCCACTTTTTTCAAAGGAATGGAACAAATAATCCTAAAATTTGTATGGAACCAGAAAAAACCCCGAATGGCCAGAGGAATGTTGAAAAAGAAAAGCAAAGCTGGCAGCATCACAATTCCGGACTTCAAGCTCTCTTACAAAGCTGTAATCATCAAGACAGTATGGTATTGGCACAAAAACAGACACATAGATCAATGGAACAGAATAGAGAGCCCAGAAATGGACCCTCAACTCTATGGTCAACTAATCTTCGACAAAGCAGGAAAGAATGTCCAATGGAAAAAAGACAGTCTCTTCAACAAATGGTATTGGGGAAATTGGACAGCCACATGCAGAAGAATGAAACTGGACCATTTCCTTACACCACACACAAAAATAAACTCCAAATGGATGAAAGACCTAAATGTGAGACAGGAGTCCATCAAAATCCTAGAGGAGAACACAGGCAGCAACCTCTTCCACCTCAGCCATAGCAAATTCTTCCTAGAAACATCGCCAAAGGCAAGGGAAGCAAGGGCAAAAATGAACTATTGGGACTTCATCAAGATAAAAAGCTTTGCACAGCAAAAGAAACAGTCAACAAAACCAAAAGACAACCGACAGCATGGGAGAAGATATTTGCAAATGACATATCAGATAAAGGGCTAGTATCCAAAATCTATAAAGAACTTATTAAACTCAACACCCAAAGAACAAATGATTCAATCAAGAAATGGACAGAAGACATGAACAGACATTTTTCCAAAGAAGACATCCAAACAGCTAACAGACACATGAAAAAGTGCTCAACATCACTCGGCATCAGGGAAATCCAAATCAAAACCTCAATGAGATACCACCTCACACCAGTCAGAATGGCTAAAATTAACAAGTCAGGAAATGACAGATGTTGGCGGGGATGTGGAGAAAGGGGAACCCTCCTACACTGTTGGTGGGAATGCAAGCTGGTGCAGCCACTCTGGAAAACAGTATGGAGGTTCCTCAAAAAGTTGAAAATAGAGCTACCATACAATCCAGCAATTGCACTACTGGGTATTTACCCCAAAGATACAAATGTAGGGATCTGAAGGGGTACATGCACCCCGATGTTTATAGCAGCAATGTCCACAATAGCCAAGCTGTGGAAAGAGCCAAGATGTCCATCAACAGATGAATGGATAAAGAAGATGTGGTATATATATATACAATGGAATATTATGCAGCCATCAAAAGGAATGAGATCTTGCCATTTGCAACGACGTGGTTGGAACTGGAGGGTATTATGCTGAGCGAAATAAGGCAATCAGAGAAAGACATGTATCATATGACCTCACTGATATGAGGAATTCTTAATCTCAGGAAACAAACTGAGGGTTGCTGGAGTGGTGGGGGGTGGGATGGATGGGGTGGCTAGGTGATAGACATTGGGGAGGGTATGTGCTATGGTAAGCGCTGTGAATTGTGCAAGACTGCTCTATCACAGATCTGTACCTCTGAAGCAAATAATACATTATATGTTAAAAAAAAGAAGAAGAAGAAGAAGATAGCAGGAGGGGAAGAATGAAGGGGGGGAAATCAGAGGGGGAGACGAACCATGAGAGACTATGGACTCTGAAAAACAAAGTGAGGGTTCTAGAGAGGAGGGGGGTGGGAGGATGGGTAAGCCTGGTGATGGGTATTAAAGAGGGCACGTTCTGCATGCAGCACTGGGTGTTATACGCAAACAATGAATCATGGAACACTACATTAAAAACTAATGATGTAATGTATGGTGATTAACATAACACACACACAAAAAATAATCAATCATGCCTACATAATGAAGCCTCCTTAAAAATACGGGTTAAAATTAAAAGATTCAGAGACCCCTGGGTTGGTGAACACAACCACATGCCAAAGGCTCCTGTACTCAGGACCCTTTTGGACCTCAAGCTATCTACCTCTTCCATCTGGCTGTTCGTCAGATCCTTTACTATATAATAAACTGGTAAACATAAGTCTGTGCCTCCCTGAGTTCTGTCAGCTATTCTAGCAAACTGTTAAACCTGATGAGAGAGTAGTGGGAACCTTGATTTATATCTGGCTGGTCAAAAGTACAGGTGAAAACGGGGGACTTGTGAGTGGTATTTGAAGTGGGGGCAGTCTATGGGACTGAGCTCTTAATTTGTAAGATCTGACGCTAACCTCCAGGTTGACAGTGTCAGAATGGAGCTGAACTGGATGACATCCAGCTGGTATTGGAGAATTGGTCAGTATGGGGAAAACCTACACATCTAGCATCAGAAGTGCTTTAAGTGTGGTAATACTAGAGAGTAGAGGAGGAAATAGAGTTTTTCTTTATAAAACTAAATAAAAAAATAGGTAAGACAATAATTTTGTTTTTATTTCTTTATTAAGGCATAATTTACATAGAGTAGAACTTACCCTGAAAAATGGGAAATTACTACTAACCCTACAAAAATAAAGAAGGTTATAAAGGTTATAAAGGAAAACTATGAATAATATGAATAGCACCTTATAAGATAATTAGATAAAACAGACAATTTCCTATAAAGACACAAACGATACTGAAGTTGTCTCAAAAAATAGATAATATGAAAAGACCCATAACAAATGAAACATTAGGGGCACCTGGGTGGCTGTCAGTTAAGCATCTGCCTTCAGCTCAGGTCATGATCCCAGGGTCCCAGGATCGAATCCCACTTTAGGCTCCCTGCTCATCAGAGAGTATGCTTCTCCCTCTGCCCCTCCCCCTCCTTATTTGCTTTCTCTCGCATATGTGCTCACTCACTCTCTCTCTCAAATAAATAAATAAAATTTTTAAGAAATGAAAGATTAAAGTAGCAATAAACAAAATGCTCACAAAGAAAAGCCCAGATCCAGATGGTTTCTCCATTAAATTACACCAAACATTTTTTTCTTATTTCAGGGAAATACTTAAATTCTAGTTAGTTAACATACTGTGAAATATTGGTTTCAGGAGTAGAATTCAGTGGTTCATCACTTACACACAAGACCCAGCGCTCATCATAACAAGTGCCCTCCTTAATCCCCATCACCCATCTAGCCTATCCCTCACCTACCTCCTCCATCAACCCTTAGATTGTTCTCTATCAATAAGAGCCTTTTATGGTTTGTTTCCCCCTCTCTCTTGTTTTCTCCCCTCCTATATATTCTGTTTTGTTTCTTAAATTCCACATATGAGTGAAATCATATGGTATTTGTGTTTCTCTGACTGACTTATTTTGCTTAGCATAATACTCTCTAGCACCATCCATGTCTTTGCAAATGGCAAGATTTCATTCTTTTTGATGGCTGAGTAATATATACCAACATCTTCTTTATCCATTCATCAGTTGACAGACTTTGGGCTCTTTCCATAGTTTGGCTATTATTGATAATGCTGCTATAAACATCAGGGTGCATTTACCCCTTCGAATCTGTATTTTTGTATCCTTTCGGTAATTATCTAGTAGTACAATTGCTGGATCATAGGGTAGTTCTATTTTTAACTTTTTGAGGAACCTCCATACTGTTTCCCAGAGCGGCCATACCAGTTTGCATTCCCACCAACAGTACAAGAGGGTTCCCCTTTCTCCACATCCTTGCCAACACCGGTTGTTTCTTGTGTTGTTAATTTTAGCCATTCTGACAGTACACCAAACATATTAATATCATGTCTTCACTAACTCTCACAAAATAGAAGAGGAGGGAACAGATTCTAGCTCATTTTATGAGGCCAGTATTTCCCTGATACCATAACCAAACAAAAAACATCACAAGAAAAACACAAACAAATTATGTCTTACGAATATAGATGCAAAAAAAGATCAATAAAATAATAGCAAACTAAATGCAATAATATATAAACAGATTTATTATACCATGATCAAATGGGATTTATCCCAGGGATACAAGGTTGGTTTAACATCTGAAAAATCAATTAATGTAGTACTTAAAGCCAAAATAATAAAAAAATAGAAACCACATGATCATCTCAATAGATGCAGAAAAAGCCTTTGATAGAACTCAACACCATTTCACGGGGCGGGGGGGGGGGGGGGGGGGAAGGGGGGGGTGAAGGCCAACAAAATCAAAAAACATTCAACAGACTAGGAATAAAAGTGAACATCCTCAACTTGAAAAAGAGCATCTATGAAAAACCCACAACTAAAATCATACTTAATGGTGAAAAACTGGATGCTTCCCCATAAGATCAGAGGCAAAGCAAGGATATCTGCTCTTGCCAATTCTAGTTAACACTGTACTAGAGGTACTAGCCAGAAAAATTAGGCAAGAAAAAGAAATAAAAGGCATCCATATCAGGAAGGAAGAAGTAAAACCAACTCTATTCACAAATAACATGATCTTGTATATTGAAAATCTTAAAGAACCCACTAAAAAGCTATTAGAACTAATAAACAAGTTCCATGAGGTTGCAGAATGCAAAATCAACATACAATAATCAGTTGTATTTCTACAATTCTTAAGCAGGAGGGATGTGAGGAAGTGGAGTTAAAGCTAACAGCACTGGATTTCTTTTACAGACAATGAAAATGTTCTAGTATAGACTGCAGTGATGGTTGCATGTATCTGTGAATACACTAAAAACCACTGAATTGTATATATTAAATGGGTGAATTGTGTAATTTGTGAATTGCAACTCAATATGTTTAAAAATCACTAACAACTTAGAAATGGAAATGTTTGCCTTAAAAATCATGGGCCATAAAAAGCTTTCTTGAAGTTAGAAAAAAAAAAAAGTATAGCAGTGTATACCGAAAAAAAATTTTATAAAAAAAAAGCCAAAAAAAAAAAAAAAAAAGTATGCATTACTCCAAAGGGGGACAAAAGGCAAAATAAAATATTTTCTGGTAACCTTTCCATTATATCAGTGCATTATTCTTCTCAGAATTAATGCATTTGAGTTTTAATTTTTGAGGTATCTGAACTATATTACCTGAGACTTAATATCATTTATCATTTATTAACATCATCAAAGTCGTTTCCTAGGGGTTTCTTTCTCTGATGCATAGATTGTAAACTCACTAAAGTTTAAGTAGATTCTTTATTCTTTTAATTCCTAAGTTATACAATATATACATTTTTAAGCAATAATCATTCTAGGTTTGTTGTCAAAAAGAATCTATAATTTTTATGAAAAAATACATATGGCATTGGGAATCAAACAGTTCACAACATCATAAATTACCTGAAGAAAAGCAAAATAGATCTGTGACATGGAACTTTAAAAACAAAGGTACATAGAGCAAGGGAGAAAATTAAGTTTAAGAAATACATGTATTCTTTCATGAAAAGCAGAATATGTGACTTTATATTGGGAAATATACTTCTAAACAAGTCAATAGGAGAAATGTAGTTGCCTTATTATGATCTACAAGTATCCTACGTTTTTAAAGTATTATATACATGTCCGATATGAAATGAAGTGTCAGAAAATTTAGTTTTGGCATATGAATGTCATTTGTTAAGCATATTGTACATACAGCATATTGTACATCTACTAGCAAATGCAGATTGACAAAAAGGCATCAAACTTCCACCTTGTGCTAACTCATGAAAATCACAATATGCTACCTAAAAATAATGTAAAATAACTTAAACTCATTTAAACCATAAAGAAAAATGAATGGTCTGTGGTGTGGACTCTTTTCATTACCATGGCTTTTCAATGATTCTCTTCCAGTTAGAGAACACTGTATACTTAATCTCATTTATTTTATAAACATAATGAAAATCAGAAAGAAAAGGACAATCTGTGTCACCTTAGTATCTTTTCCTTTACTCAATTACTTTTTAAAAGATTTTATTTATTTATTTAAGAGAAAGAGAGAGAGATGGAGCATGAGCAGGGGGAGTTGCAGAGGGAGAAGCAGACTCCCTGCTGAGCAGGGAGCCCAACATGGGGCCTGATCCCAGGACCCTGAGACCATGACCTGAGCCAAAAGCAAATGCTTAACAGACTGAACCACCCAGGTGCCCTACTGAATTATTTTCATACCAAATATGCACCTCATTTTATGACTAACAATTCTCAATTTCACTGGTGAATATGGATGAAAAAAATAGGAAAAATGTTGAATCCTGAAAGTTCTGCATAAAAAATTCATTAAAAAAATGGTCAAGGATAGTTTTTCACGACCACAAAAACTGACTTAATAATTGAGTATCAAACTGCCCTACTGTTTGAAAAATTGTCCTCTTTTCTTTGTCCTTCTCTCTATTAATTATTATTTTTTATCTTTTACACATATCCAAATTTCAAAGCTGTAGGTGTCAAATCGAGTAACAGAATATAAAACTAAAGATCCATTTTGTTATGGACTAATCGTAGATTCGTTAGTTCATGAAGTAACTAAAACTATTGTTATAATGGCCTTTGGATATGACCCACAAATTTAATTTACCTAGATTAGCCTTTGCTCTAAAATGTTCCCTAACAGTTAAGCACCTGTGAGATTACTTTTATTTACATACAGAAACATAAAATATGACAGGAAGATGAGGTAGGAGGCTTCATGCTGCAGAATGTAAGGGCCTGTGAGGGACGCAGGAGTCAGAAGGCAGGAAATGGAATCCTAGCTTTCACATTGTCTGTGTGCATTTGCTTGAATCTTCACTTTCTTTTACTGTAAAAATGGGGTCATACTGACAACCAGTGAAATAAGAAAGCACCTGATACCCAGAATGGAACATAGTATGGGCGTGAATATGCTAATTGCTTTTCACATTACCATTTCCAACTAGCTAGTGGACATCTACATTCTCTAAATAACCAGCAAGTATCTTTCCCATGAATCACAGAACCAAAAGATAAAATTGTGCTGAAACGAATGTGCTAATTATTTTTGATTTGATTATGCATACATATTGACAAAGCCTCCAATTTTTTTTTTCATTTTGGCTGTTCCATACAGGGTATGTACTGTATTGCATAAATTAAGAAACAATTTTGACATACTGTTTATTAGGTTCCTATGATATTTCCAGGGTAGAAAATGTTATTCTTTGAAGCTAAATCCAGCAAACTAAAGTAACATATAGTATGGTGCTTAGTTGATGCTATTAAAAAAAGAAAGGGGGCGCCTGGGTGGCTCAGTTGGTTAAGCGACTGCCTTCGGCTCAGGTCATGATCCTGGAGTCCCGGGATCGAGTCCCACATCGGGCTCCCTGCTCAGCAGGGGGTCTGCTTCTCCCTCTGCCCTCTTCCCTCTCGTGCTCTCTGTCTCTCATTCTCTCTCTCGCAAATAAATAAATAAAAAATCTTAAAAAAATAAAAATAAAAAAAATAAAAAAAATAAAAAAAGAAAGGGATATTTAGTTTTTACAACCACCAAATATACCATTATCTCTATACTATCTTACTATTATACCATTATGACTATCTCATCTTATCATTATTATCACTATATGTACACCTATTCAATATAATTAGGAGTATACATTAACTGATGTCCTTAACACCATACTATTTTTGTTGTAAGTAGACAATTTGCACATACATTTAAGATCCACATTAAAAAAAAAAATCTAATGATCACTGAGCCCAATTTCCTCTTGTGTTTGGCTGGAGAATAAATAAAGCAAGATCTTCATGTGGTTTTCCAAAGTAGAAGTAGATAATATTTCCCCTAACTAACTAAGAAACATGCTTCTGGTAAGTAGCCCTATACTTTAGTCACTCTTGCCAGTATTCTGATATTTTCTCATTTATGTTTATAGAATGTTAATTGAATATAAGCTCTGAACAGGGATCTTGTCTGCCTTGTTTTTCATTATATATTCAACCCTCTAAATATCACCTAACACATCATAAGTGCTCAATAAATAGATATGGTAAATGAGTGAATCGTGTATTTGAGCACCCCAAAATGCTGAGAGAGGTAATGGTTTGGAAAGGCAATGTGGAGTAGCTAATACATGTATTCTCATGGGTGCCCCCAAACTCATTCACGGGCTTTGGCCCCACATACACAGCCACTCTTAGGCAGCACAATAATGAGTCCAAATCCAGATGATCAATAAGAGGCAAGAAGGAAGGCTCCGATGCCCAAAAACACACAGTTGAACTTTCCAATTTTGAAAGTGGATACTGGAAGAAATGCAAAGGTTTTATACAATCCTAAACAAATGACCAGTATTATTTAATCTAGTTGTATACCACAAACCATAACAAAAAATGACTTGTAACTCCTTTTACATGATAAAAGCCAACACAAGAATAAAGTACACTAAGGCCTTCTTATCATTGCTTCCACATTTCTGATTACTTCTTATAGTTAAAACCAATAGCTATAAATTTTGTAGCCAGCTAATCTGTCACTTTAGATACGCTCAAACCTTGCTTACAAATAGAATGAATATTGGATAAAATTCTTTGGATTCAAAGCTTTAAAAATAAACATTTCAATACACACAGCTATTTCTTCAACAAAAGAAATAAGCATAAAAATAAATAAAAGGCATTTAAAGAAGTTTTATTTTGTGTGGACATATCTTTTTACTTTTAGTAAATAATTAGAAATGGAATATATGGGTCATATGGTTGTTGTAGGTTTAAGGTTTTTTGTTTTGTTTTTTAAATTCCAGTATAATTAACATGCAGCGTTATATTAGTTTCAGGTGTACAATATAGTGATTCAACAGTTCTATACATTACTCATTGCTCATCACAATGAGTGCATCTTAATTCCCTTCATCTGTTTCACCGATGCCCCACCCACCTCCCCTCTGGTAATCACCAGTTTGTTCCCTATATTTAGGAGTTTGTTTTTTTGTTTGTCTCTTTTTTGAAAAGAGATTTTTAAACTTCTTTCCCTCAAGTGGCAAAAGCGGGAACGAGTGTGTAACTGATATATAAAATGTAGAATCTTTTTTTTTTTCTTTCCCAAGTCCCATTCTCAGTAAAGTCAATTCTTCAAGTGCCCATCACTGTCATGTGTTCAGGACTCAGTTACTTAGCATGCTCAACAGAACTCTGGGGCAGAACTCCCAGCTACCAAGAGCATTAATGGAACTAAATCCATTGTTTGCTTTCTAGTCTCTACTACCACCAGGTGTTTACCACTTCTTTGATCCTATTAGATCTAAGGAAGTTAGAGGCGGTACCAAAGTCTCAACAGGAGTCAGTTGCTGAGGAGGCAGGGTGCTACTGAGCCCAGTGCCCTCCAACCTCTATGAGGCCTTCCATTCAAAGGAATCCTCAGAGTCTTTCAAAAATTCAGCTTGGATCCAAGATAGAGTTTGTCAGTTTATTTACCAACTGAAAAGGAAAAAAGGAAGGCAATAAGTTTGAAAAATGATTAAGGGTCAAGAAAATAAAGAAAATCAATCATGTTCCTCAAGGAAAAAAGCTCTCAGGTGGAGAGTGAAGGTGATAGTGTGGTATGAATCTAGGCCAGTCATGGTTTCAAGAATGGATTTAGTTGCAAATAAGAAAGAAAAAAACTGATCTTCGTTATATATCCAACGGACCTCAAAGCAGAGACATGCATAAGAAAGTCAGAGAACTCAGGCTAGTTTGTAAGTAGTTTGGATTCTGTCAAGTGCTTATGTAAATTGAAATTTGGAAGTCAGCAATTCACTAATCAAATCAACCTTAATTTGTACTACGATTTGAATGCCAAATCTTACAGACATAGGTTGGCAGTTTTCTCTTAAATTGGTTCCTTGGAAGATTACATAAACTTTTATATTAACAATTATTTTATACCAAAAATTTAAAGTATCATTTATACTAAACGCTAAGACATATTAAGTATTTGTAAATGCATCTTAAATGTTTACTTTGTGGCTGCATCTAAACCAAAAAATGAAGAAAAGCCATTATGTTCTGCTTAACCCCATGCTGCCTGCAGATGGATGTGGTCGTATTTCAAATAAGTAATAATGTATAAACACTGTGCTTTTATGAAATGCATGTTAAAATTATGCAATAAAATATCTCTCTCCTGGAAGGGAAGTAAACCATTTTGATGCATGTTAACGTCAGCCTTTATAAGGGATATTAGTCATATACTCAAATTTAGTTCTGATTATAAAACAAAAATATGCTGGAAATTCCATAAAGATCAAACTAATTAAAGTACTTAATTGCCTCTGACTAATTATGGAAATTGGCAAGCTCAGTAAGGAAACAAGTTTTTAAAAAAGAGTTTATATTTTAGGCCACAGCTTCCTTGGCTTCGTTTTCCTGGGAGTCACTTCCATCATCTCACATCTGATATTGCAAACTCTGTCCACAGAGAGTTATAAAGAGAAATGACTGCATATGCATTCACAGCTTACCTGGGACAAGCAGAAGCTATATTCTCAGACTTACAGCCAGAAGTTGTGTTGGTGCTTTCCTAGACAGCGACGCTGTACAGTAGCATGACCTCTCCTTTATAAGATTTTGTTGTTGTTAAAAAAGCAGTTCCTTCCATAGGACTTCTATGGAGATCCCATGGCCCTTTTTATTTGAAGGGGCAAAGTGCCCAAATCAAGAAATCACAAATCCCTAGGAAATATTTGCCATGCAACAAGAGACAGAACTTTAGGCAGACAGAAAAGAACATGGACTCTGGAGTTCGACTGATAATGGCTTTTTAAACCCAGTTCTGCCACTTAGGAACTTGAGGAAGTTACTTAATTTCTCTTTGTCTCATTTTCGGCATTTATAAAATGGAAATGGTAGCACCTACTTTGCACTGTTGTCACAATAATAAAGAAAATACAAGGTGTGTAGCTCATTTATGAAAACAGAAAGTGCCCATAAATGGTAGTTATTATATTTTATATTCAATGGAAGATAATTTTGTTCATATTATGGTTCACTACTTATTACAGGTGTGTGAGCAGCCATCAAGAATCAAAGAATACTCTGGGGTCTTCCTGTGAGAAATTAAGATTCTGCCCTAGGAATCAAAGAGAAATCGGGGGAAACAAAAGTGAAAATTCAGTCAATGAGTAAATGTTCTTCTACATTCTTTAATCTTTATTTTAAATTATCTGCAGTGCCAATTTTCATATAAAATGACAGCCTCCTTCTTTACAAAAATTATATTGCATAGAACAAACATACACACTGATAATTTGAAGTCAATGACATAATTACAAATATTCAATTTCTCCATATTCTATTCTATACTCCATTTGGTCTCTCAAACATTGAAAAAGTTCCCCTGATTTCTCCTTCTCGGGCTTCCGGTCTCACCACTGCTGCAGAGACCATGAGGAGCACTGTAGCAGGCGGTACTGGAAGGCAGTTCCTTCCACCCTGCCTCAAGGTTGGCATAAAAACCCCATGGTAAGTAAGGTTGTTGTGCTAACGGTAAACCTCAAACAGCAGTGTGACTTCTGGTGCTGCCGGCCCCAGACACTGCCAATGAAGGGTTATACCAGCATTCAGAACTCTCCATAGATGTGAAAATGTGTGTGTGTGAGAAAGAGACGGGAAGACATAACATCTGAATTTTGGAGTATTTGGTTAGGATATAGAAAACCACTTCATCTATAGCCCCCACCCCCATCCCCAAATTACCCCGTAATAGTATTGTATGAAATTTGGACAAGTCAGTAAATGTACAAAAGTTTTGAACCCAATAAAGACACTGTTAACAAAGATGCTCTCTTCCAGGCCCTATCAATAAGTATACATTAAAACAAGAAGTCTCTTTCTAAACAGTTGCTGTTGTGTTTTGTTTTTAAGTAGTTTATTGCCGATCTGTACATGAATTTCATCACTGAATGGAAGCAGTCCAAGGATTCATATCACTCCCACTAGAAGGAGAAGCTTCGATAAATCTCTAAAGCTATGGCGGTGGTCCAGTCCCTGTGCCATATGGCATTCCACCTGCCCCAAGAAGTTTTGTTAACGTCCTCTGAAGCTCCAATAAAAATACTGAGACATAAACAATCAAGTCTGCTTTGCAGTGGGTTTTTGAGCTCTGTGTGGTAGCTGCGTAAAGTCCCCATGCTGTGCGTGTTAATGAGACCCTCCATAGGCACCCTTAATACATAAAAGCAATCACCCATAACTCACAGGCCTTTTTCTTTTGACTATGTCTGACTGTGTTCATTGCATTTAGCAAATGGAAATAAAATACAGTGGGAAAAATAAGTCTGGATGTCAGGAGGCATGAGGACTTAAGATCTAAAAATGACAACAAAATAAGAAAATCTATAGGTTCTAGGCATATTACCTCCAAGGATTTATTTCTAAATGAACTAAGCAATTAAACATAAAAATTTATTTAGATCAATATATGTAAGTAAACAGCAATTACCAAAACTGAGAACTCAAACTTTGAGTGTAGTCTTGTAGGTTAGAATAAGAATAGGAAACTATAACGTCCATAACCTAGTGCAAAGAATAGCAAGAACACCAGAGCAAACTGTATGCCATATCCCTTTGCATTATTACCCAACCACTTTGCTCATTCAAATGTTTATTTTAATGGTCCTAAGCATTTTAGATTAAATAAGAGGAGAAGTACAATCAGAAACAAGTGATCAGTTTGCTTAACTTTGTGAAAGGTAGGGAAATACATTTTAAGTCCTATATTGAGGGATAAGCATATATGTCAGAATAGAAAAATATAATCCTAAATTGTCTCTTATTATGCTATCAAATTTTCAAAGGTTAAATCAAAAAGATCATATGGTTCTATGATTTTTTAGAAAAATCAAGGCACTATTATGGAAAATGAAAAGGTCCTAGAAGTTTGAAGAATATCTTACTACAAAATCATATACCTTTGAATTAAAAAAAAAAAAAAAAATCCAAAATGGAAGGTAAGTTTCCATCATCATTCAGCGTGTCAACTATAGAATTTTCCACTCTTTTCACCACTTTTTAAGTGTTTGCTATGACCGTAATGATGATAATGATGATGATGATAATGACTTAAAATATAATCCTGACTGATGTGTAAACCGCTCTCTTCTATCTTGTCCTATTGAATACAGCATCCAATCACTCACTCAGCAAATACTTGTTAAGAGTCTAGTATGTGCTAGGCGTAGTATTCTATCTTGTCTCATTCCCAATAGGCTCCATACTGTGAGTAAAACCAAAACTGATTATTATAATCTAGCAGTCTGAATGCCTGCCCCAACACTTTGTTTGAAATATGAGAGTGTAAATGGCTTTTATTCACACTCTTTTAAAAAGATTAGTGCATAACTTTAGCTTGGGTCGTGTTGCCCTGGAAGTCTGGGTCCTCTTGCTAAGTGGCAGGATTAGATTCCTTTGATGCTAAAAGGGAGCTCGTGGTCACCTGTGCCGGTGCGGTGACTCTGCTCCTGAGACTTACTGCTAGAAGGATTAAGACCCCTTTGACCAGAAGAGGAAGGACCTAATTTCCCTGGGGTGCACAGGCTAGTGCAGTAACTCCATCTTACTCCCTTTCTACATCATCTTGTGCCACACACCACGTGTGTTCAGTGGTCCTGGACAACATTAATGTTTACTTATATTTTACCCACACTTTTTGAGTCTTTTTTTTGTCTGTGTAAAGGTGTACTCATTTGGGGAAGAAAAGAGCCAACTACTAATTCTACTCCCACAACCAAGTGGACTAATGGATAGTGTATTGGGGAGATGGGAAGGTATTAAACCTTTAAAAAGGGGAGGGAAGTTATAGAAAATGTAGAGGGAGTTTTTCAAAAAACAGTTGTTGCCTCATCCCAGGGCTGCTTCAGTCTGACCCTGTCCTTACTACATGAATCCCAGAGATTCTTGAAGAATGGGGCAGTAAGAACCACCACTCTGGTGGTAAGAGCCTTCAGTGCTGCTTCAATACAGCTCTTAACCTGGGGTTCAGGGACCCAAGGGCCCACACACAGAATTCAGGAATATCTGTAAACCAGAAGGAAAAAAATACATCTTTATTTTTGCTAACCTCTGCCTGAGCATCTCTTTCTATTATGAAGAAAAAAAAAACGCACAATCATACTAGCAATTCCTGTGACTTGGTCACCCATGTATCTTTTTATTTTCAACACTACTTTGAAATCACGGTTGTTTTTAGACCCAATGTTAAATCACATCATTTAATATATTTAAATACAACATGAAAAAGCACATATATAGAGCATCATAAATTTTTAAATATTTTGATAAGTGTATTCAATATGACTGGTTTCTCTTGTAATTCTATATATGTTATTTTATGCATTTAAAAATTTATTCTGAGAAGAGGTCTATAGGTCTATAGGCTACAGCCTACATATAAGTTATATGTACACCAAAGGAGTGCACAATGAAAAAAAGCGGTGCCAATTATCGTTTTTAAGGAAATACCACACAGACAGTGATGCCAATGTATATGCTTCTGACACATGCCTGTCACAACACCTGGAATTACAGCCATGGGACTACTCATGCCCTCATGCATAATTAGGGCTTCTTTGTTCTTCTTTTCTGTCTAGCACATACCTGAATATCATTCTGCTTCATTGTTTTAAGAGAAGATTGATGAGGAAATCAATTTCAATATATAACCTAAGGGTGGTTCTTACTGCCCCATTCTTCAGGAATCTCTGGGATTCATGTAGTAAGGACAGGGTCAGACTGAAGCAGCCCTGGGATGAGGCAACAACTGTTTTTTTGAAAAACTCCCTCTACATTTTCTATAACTTCCCTCCCCTTTTTTAAAGGTTTAATACCTTCCCATCTCCCCAATACACTATCCATTAGTCCACTAGGTTGTGGGAGTAGAATTAGTAGTTGGCTCTTTTCTTCCCCAAATGAGTACACCTTTACACAGACAAAAAAAAAAGACTCAAAAAGGGTGGGTAAAATATAAGTAAACATTAATGTTGTCCAGGACCACTGAACACACGTGGTGTGTGGCACAAGATGATGTAGAAAGGGAGTAAGATGGAGTTACTGCACTAGCCTGTGCACCCCAGGGAAATTAGGTCCTTCCTCTTCTGGTCAAAGGGGTCTTAATCCTTCTAGCAGTAAGTCTCAGGAGCAGAGTCACCGCACCGGCACAGGTGACCACGAGCTCCCTTTTAGCATCAAAGGAATCTAATCCTGCCACTTAGCAAGAGGACCCAGACTTCCAGGGCAACACGACCCAAGCTAAAGTTATGCACTAATCTTTTTAAAAGAGTGTGAATAAAAGCCATTTACACTCTCATATTTCAAACAAAGTGTTGGGGCAGGCATTCAGACTGCTAGATTATAATAATCAGTTTTGGTTTTACTCACAGTATGGAGCCTATTGGGAATGAGACAAGATAGAATACTACGCCTAGCACATACTAGACTCTTAACAAGTATTTGCTGAGTGAGTGATTGGATGCTGTATTCAATAGGACAAGATAGAAGAGAGCGGTTTACACATCAGTCAGCATTATATTTTAAGTCATTATCATCATCATCATCATCATCATTATCATCATTACGGTCATAGCAAACACTTAAAAAGAGCTTATCACATGGCAGGTATTGTTTTAGTGCTTTATAAATACTAACTCACTTAAATCTCTTCACAAGGTCCCCAAGGTTTATTTACACAAGAAGCAACTGAAGCACAAAGATCTGGAATCCTCTGCCCAAAATTACTGTTGCAGTAACTACAGATCTGAGAATCAAATCCAGGCAGGCTGGTTCCAGAGTCTGATGCCTTAACCACTTCACCATACTGCCAAGTCAGAATAAGGTTTACATCTATAGTGATGATACTGCTTTGAAAAGGAAAACTTATTTTTTTTCAAAGGGGGTTAGAGATGGTGGAGACCAGGTTTAGACCAGTCAGAGAAGGCAAGGCTTTAGCTGAAAGGGTTGGGACCTACCAGACAGGGTCTAGAGAACACAGTTAAGGTTAGGGCTTGTCCTCCCTTGCTAGCTTCTACTCCTCTTGCCCCCTTTATTGCCCGACAGCCTCAGTTGCAGTATGACTTAAATTCCCTGTTGCTCTTTTAATAAGGGCTTCATAAAGATTGTACTCCCTGTTTCAGGTCTACGCACAGTGCTCGGTAGAGGGCGCTGCATGTAGTAGCTGGATCTTTCGGTTCAAGGGAAGAACTGTTTTGTCCTGGGAGGAACCCGGGGTCAATCTCCCAGTGAAACAGTCAGGCACGAGTGCACAATGGGAAGAGACCCAGAGCATGGCCACTTGACAAACTTGGCATTACTGATCACCCCAAAAGAGGGAGATTTATATCATTACACACACTAGCTTGTTATTTAGTTCTTAATCCTCAAGAAAAACCACTCCTTGTTCAATAGAAAGATTTCCTACCTAATAAAGACATTTTTAAGCCAAGGGCCTTATCCCAAGTGGCTAATTTCATGTCAGATCAGACCTACAAAAATTGCCTGTTAAAAGAAGTTTCTCTTGTTCAAGCACCATTCCAGCTTGATGTTTACACAGTACCAGGCTACTGACAAAGCACGATGGGCAGATAGGCACAAGATGGAGGAGAAAGATGAACAGTTGCACAGATGGAAATCCAGTAGAAACCGGTTAGAAGTCCTTTGCCAGTATACTTAAGAGATAAGTACTTTCTACTAACATCAGCCAGCTATGCTAATCACACTGACTAGGAGAACGGTGGAGAGAAAATTGCCCTCAAGTAGCAAATGGAAGTGAGCTCTAGAGAGTGATCTATATGTACCATGAGTTCAAGTGTGCTACTTAGAAAAACATGAGAAAATTGACATTTTACTGTGGCCATTCTCTAATCAAGGCTCTATAGGATTCCATTCCTTGAAATCAGAGGTTTCAATCACAAAAATGAAAACAATTATGGAGGGATTAAAAAAAGCAGAGAAAGTGGTCTCGAAAACAGAAGCTTTGCCTCTGTGGTCCCAGAGGTCTGAGAGTCCTCTGTATCAATTAGAACCATTGACAGATATCAATGTTTCAGGGAACCCACCTTTTTATAATTAAAAAAAAAAAGAAGAAGAAGAAAGAAATACTCCTAGGGCCTGCCAGAAAGGAAATTAACTCAACATTAATGACTGTACTAACACTTAATAAATATGGCAGAGTTATCTTCTCAAAAGCTTTCCTTTAATGTTTTTGTACTTTACTCGTGGATGTTCCTTTAACTTTCCTGTCACTGATAACCCAAGTACAGAAAGTAAGAGAAAAAAGAAAGATGCACTGGTCCACATTCTCCTAAACTACAAATACTAAAGAAACTATGGCATCCTTCAGCAAAGAACTAGGGCAAAGATGAAGGTAAGAGAATAAGGATGCTATTTTTAATACAGTGAAGTTTCAGAGAACTGCAATTCCTCATAGCTTTTATGATCTTGAACTCACTTGGCTTGAGGTTATTTCTCCACCTCCAATCCACCCCAGTGATGGAGAGTAGAAGGGCTGGAGGCGAGGGGGGGGGGGGCGTGCGGAGGGGGTTGGGGAGTGGGTGCGGGCGGGAAGATTTACTACATCTTTTAAGAGACCCTTTCCTCTTCTAAATGCTTGTTCAAGCAAACTGCCATCATAGATTAGCCTTAATATATCAGTTCCAGTATAATAAAGTTTTGTTTATAGGACAATCTTACATGTTGTGGGGGGGCAGCACGGTATATATGTGTATGCTCATGAGATAATTTCAAGTTGTATTACCAGTACAAATTAAAGTGGCCAGTTGACAGCATATCAAAATAAATAATGATGAGAAAACTGTCTGCAGATATACATTTTAAAGCATCATCACACACCATTTTTTACACTAAATTAAATGCCTGGCCAATAGCTAAAATCACTGATCATGGAGCTGGTAGGTGTATGCTTTATCATTTCCTTTTATTTCCAGGGCAGCAAGATGGTTATTATTTTTTATTCCTCTAAGCTTTCTAGCTACTCACTCTATTTTTCATGTTCAAGGTAAACAATGACATCCAAGCAAAAACAAGGTTTTCTCTGATTCTACTAGTCCTTCAGGCTTCAGTTTAAAATTAAATCTAGCATTACCATATCAGCAAATTCAAATTATAGAGCTTCTTCATTTATCATCAAATACACTTTAGACTCAACAAAAGTGAAAATTATTTGCTTTGCATAAAATATGTGATATATACAACACAAAATACAGGATTGCAGAAAATATTTCACTCTTTTATACAGTAATAGAACAAATAGAGAAACAGGGTAGAGAGGAGAGGCTAAAACTGGTTCAAAGGATGGGCATGGGAGTCAGTCACACTCAGGAGCATATCCTTTTATAGATATGTCATCAATAATATGTGACCTTGGGCAGGTGGCAATCTCTGGAGCCTTGCTTTCCTCAACAGTCTGGCTTCAAAAGCCACACTCTTTACCACTATGGGCATACTGTTTCTCTATATAAAGCAGGATTATTCATCTCTGTAGGTAGGTAGGTACATAGGTATTTGCGTATGTCATTATGTTATGTAAATCAATCTCATAACAATCATGACTAGGCAGTTTGACTAATTGGAGTTTGAAGCTGGGGAAAAAGAGCTTCCCCAGTTTGACAGTCATCTTAGTGATCCAAATGAGAATACATGTATAACATCTAATATAAAGTCTGACACAGCAAACATCAATCCTGCTACTTTCTTTCCCTTAGAGCAAGCTTTGAAGAATAGCTGCATATCTGAAATAGGAGGTAATAGAATGTTACAGGGATGGCAAGGGTAAGAAGCAACAAAGGCATACTGTCTTGCTCACAACTTCTTCCAAGGCCAGCCTGGCTTACAAGTTTTCAGCTTAATGAAGTTAAATGACTTAATCCAGTTCATAGTACATTACTTTGCATTTTGAATGATTTCTTTTTTTTTTTTTTAAATATTCTTTGCAGTATTCCTCCCTCAAACTGCAGGTTAGAAAAATAAAGCAAAAACAGATTAACTATTTTACTTAGCCTCATAGAGCAATTTAAATTCCATTACTGCATGTAAAATGCATTCGTTACATCTACAGTTACATTCGCTAACAGAACACTTCCAGAAATATAGTTAAAATCTGCAGCTAGGTAAGATGTTGCTGTTTAAATACATATACATGCTACCTGCATGCTTTTACTTCTAAACAAACTGCCTTGACTGAACCTGACTTCTAATGTACTCCTAAAAGCAATCTCTGTGAAGGCAAATAACTTTATATTCCTCCTCCTGACTTGAAAGTATTTTAGGTAGTAGCACAATCGAGTTTCTTAAAGTAAGACAATTCTAGCATCTCTTACTCTTAAACATGTCTTGAGACTAGTGAGTGCCTTTAGAAAATGAAGTCAGGCCAAACAAAAATTGAACTTCTATGAGCTGAGCAAGAAAACCTTTTTGAAAAGGGCATTTCACATTTTACATCCTTTGTATACACATCCCTCCACCCACCACCCTGCTCTCATTCTCCATTTCTGTTTAAGGATGAAAGCATTCATTCTGCCAAAGAAGGCTATTTGGCTCTATTTCTACAGCTAGGAACAATGTGGCAGAAGCAGTTGAAGGGGATTGTTCACAGAGGCAGGGAAGAGAGGTGGCCACACAGAAATCTATGAAATCTATGTGTATCAAGATCCGGCAGAAGGTAATTGGAGCAAATAGAAGTTGCATTTACACAGAGCAACCTCCTGTGGGATATCACCTAGAGTTTGGCTGATCAACTATGTATCCAAGTAGAAGTAGTAATTTTCTCCCACACTTACCCAGAAACCAACAATGAATTTTTAGAACTCTCTTCAACCATGATCAGATGACCTTATGCCTTGAAAATATTATGAGGTCCCATTCCCCCCACATATTAAAGTCAAAGGCAAATTATTTTTCTTATTTAAGTAGGCTCGACACCCAGCATGGAGCCAATGCAGGGCTTGAACTCATGACTGAGATCAAGACCTGAGCTGAGATCAAGTCGGAGGCTTAACTAACTGAGCCACTCAGGTGCCCCAAAGGCAAATATTTTTAAAATAAAAATACTACACTATGACGTAAGTATAAGGAACTGCAACAAAGTTCTTTGTTTCCTGTGATAACTTTAAAAAATATCCTATGCAAATTTCTTTCGAAAAATTGTATTTTTGTTTCCTCTTTCCCTAAGTTTGTATTTAGTCTGCAAACTGAAAAATCTAAAACTGCCACCCTCCCTAATTCCTTTTCTTCTTACTTCTTTCAACAAAATATTAAATATTAAGTATTTCAATATGTACAGTATTTAGTCTAAATAAAAGTGCATGAATTGTTTGTTTTGAAAGAGAGAAGTCTTGATTCTAGCTGACACCAGATATAAATCAGTAAAGGGTTGGGAACATACCAAGTTTGGAGTGCCTGGTCCATCCAGATGGAGCTGCGAGTCTAGAGCTCAGGAGAAATTTGGACGAGAACTCTGGATTTGGGAGTCACACGCAGTTTAATCAAGGAAAGTGGATGACTGCCCAAGAGGGTGCGAAGAGTAAAAAGAGAAGATCAAATACAGAGCTCAAGTGAATAGCCACTTTTTTGAGCATGATAAAGACAGAAGAAACAGCTAAGACCGAAAACAAATCACAGAGGTTTAAAAAAAAAAAAAGGAGTCGCAGCTGATGAGGCAAAGGAGGAGTTTGGAGAGGGAATGGCTGACCATGTAGACTGGGCAGCGATCAAACACCAGAGCAGAGGCTGAGTTTGGCAATCTGAAGTCCATGGCAACCTCAGTGAGCAGTAGAATGGAAGGTTTGGGCAGAAGCCAGGCTTCAGTGCATGGAGTGTTAATAGGAAATGCATAAATAGACACATTGAGTAAAAACAACCATTTAAAGATGGAAGAGAAAAGAAAATGGAAAAATTTGAGGGGAAACTGGTGTGAGGGAGTTCCTCCCCCGCCCTTCTTTTCTTTTTTTTTCCCCCTGAATGATTTAGCTTATTTGAGGGCTATGGAGGAAAAAAGATAAAATACAGAAGAAAGTTGATAGGAAGCAGAAAGAGATAGAAGAGCACAGGTGGAAGCTTTGCTCTTCCAAGTGAATTCAAATGCCTTTCTCCCATCCCAGGGGTGAGTAAGGTAAGAATGACTGAGTGGATAAACAAATCCAAAGGTACAGTCAAAATAAAACTGGGAGAATTTATGTCCAGTGTGAAAAAGGGGTGGTAAAGATTTGTAACGAAAAACCTAGAAATGCTCTTAAAAACGGTAAAACATTGAGCACCCATCCCCAGCTTTTTAAAAGGAAAAGGTAGTTCTTACTTCACCCAGGTTTTATAATTCCAGGAGTGATTATTTCAGATTAAAAAGTGGAGGGGTGCTAATATGGTCCTGTGCATGGAGAGTCCTTAATACCCAGAGATCTTGACTAGAGACTGTTGGGGCTAGGTTGGTAAAAGCCTCCTCATCTGAGTGAGCAATGACTTAGAGATCAATAGGGAATCTCCTAGTAAATAGATGGATCGGTAAACCTCGTTAAGAGATTCCAGATGGGTTAGCCAGGGGCATTTTTAGAAGAGGGTAATTTAGATCCCTTTTGACGTAACTTGTTTGTACCTATTATTTTACTTGATAGCACTTACTTTGACCACACTACGGGTCTGCTTGCCATGATTTAAACTGTATTTTACGGGCGCCTGGGTGGCTCAGTTGGTTAAGCGACTGCCTTCGGCTCAGGTCATGATCCTGGAGTCCCGGGATCGAGTCCCACATCGGGTTCCCTGCTCAGCAGGGAGTCTGCTTCTCCCTCTGACCCTCCTCCCTCTCATGCTCTCTGTCTCTCATTCTCTCTCTCGCAAATAAATAAAATCTTTAAAAAAAAAAAAAACAAAACTGTATTTTACCCATTCATTGTCTGTGAATTTCAAGGCCATGTCACATATGTGATTTTAAACTATTATTGATTTCTTAAAATTTCTCTCTTCTTTCATGTCAATCCATTTTTAACTCAGTACTCAAGAAGCTAACTTACTTACAAAGTCCCAGCTGTCTCTTTGGGATTTAGCAGTCACACTGTGGTCTGGATGGGTGGCATTAAGTTCCCACAGTACCTTTCCTAGACACCTGCCTTGCACACAGCTCTCCGTGCGCATGCAGGCAGGACTGTGAGTGCCTCAGGAGCAGGCACCTGACCTTTCCAGCTTTGTAGCCCCTCGGGGGCTAACACAGGGACTTGTTCCTTATAGCTGTCCAGTAAACATTTAATGAGCTCAGTTCCCCTTCCACATTTAGTATTCTTTCGATATTGGAATAAACATTTACCTAATTCCAGTCTACCTGTGATAACCATTACTGTTCTGCTCTGTTAACGCTCTTACTTATCCTGCTTCAGGCACAGCCTCTGGGAAGGATTCCTGAGATCCCCAGCAGAATCAATCTCCCCTTCGTAACCCCACATCTGTTTATAATATTTCTTACTATGTATCATAATTGTTTGTTTTTAGTGCTCTCTCCCTTTTAATAGCTATGAGCTCCACCATCTTTTTTATCAGCATACCCACTACCCGGCACAATGTCTGGTACACAGCAAGTCTCAATAAATGTTTGCAAATGAATAGTACTTATTTCTTCACTACTCAATAAATCCATTTGCAGCTAATAAAAATATTAATCAGTATTTGTTTCTAAATAAAAGGTAATACCTGAAACATTTGGTATTTCCTTTATAAAATTTCTTTTATAAATTATTCTCACCAACTCTGTGAGGTAGGCACATCTGGCAGTATTTCAAACCTTATATTACAAATTACAAAACCACTTACACAAAACATATCTCCCTAGCTCCAGTCAGTATCAGCTTCTGTAATTACATCTAGCATGCAGACACCAAATAGTTTACTTTGCTATACACTTAGGTTATCCAAAAAATTGCAATGAAACATTTTTCACTTATTTTCAGAGGTTCTATTCCCTCAGCAGAAATATTTATATCTTTTATAGGTATAACAATGTTTGAATAATGCATTTTAGTGAATTACTGAAAAAGAATAAATATTTTAAAATAACACAAAACTGCCAAGGTTTGGTATGCTATTTAATATGTTAGTTTCTAAAGGTGTAATAGACATTACTTAAAACTTACATTGCAAAGTATAGGAAAGATACACCCAAGTAATAGAGTTTTGGCTTCCATTTACACTTACATAGAATTACAAAGATTTTATTAAATATTTGGATTAACACCATTTACTCTAATTTAAAGTAATAAGGTCAGTGGAAACCTAAATCCCATTAGTATCTCTGGAAGATGGAATGAGAGGCTAGAAACAATTTTTTTTTTTTAAACTTATCAGTTCTGCTTCAAGTGATGCCAGTTTCTATGATCTCATTACACACGGGACTGACATTATCAGTTGCTTCTGAAGACTAATTTCACAAAAGCATCCAGTTGCAAGGAATAAAAATGAGACAGGCTGGAGAATGAGAGACAACACTAGTGCCTCCTATATCCAGAGTAAAGAATCAATATATTCAAAGTCAGGAGTCAAAATTCAGTGTAAAATTGCAATTGCATCACTTCACCAATTACTATACTAGGTTTTTTTTTTAATTGCGTAAGAATTTTAGTATGAAGGTATTTTTATTTTTAAAAATAGACACATAAAAATAGTTTTCTGAAGGTCTATCATGTGACCAAGTCCTTCTTCGGGACGCTTTACACGTTATCGCATTTATTTTCATTTAATTATTCAATGAGAACTTTTTCACAAGTATATATGATTTCAAAATCCATATTCCTCCCAGAACATTATGGATTTAATGTTTAGAAATTATCAGAAAAACATAAAATAAAGGCAACATACTCAGAGCAGTTTATCTGAGTTCTCTCCAAATCTATAAATTTACTTTGGCAATATGAATAAAATGCTGCACTGTGCAATCCAATTTAATTTTTTAAACAATGTTCAATTATGGCAGTACAAAAACTAAACAGTCAAGATAATTAATCTTCCAGAATGAGTAAATGTTTACATTGTTCACTCAAAAGAGCAAAATGCGTTGCAGTAGTAACCTTTTACATAGCACCAACAAGAGACGGCATTGCTCTGCTCTTCTTTTTCAGAATCAAACCATAAAATCAAACTAGGGGGGAAAAGTTCAATAAAATGACCCATTGGGCACTAGAAGTTTTAAACTAAAACAATGTGGCACTTTTCCCTACAGCTTTCTTACAATCATTGTAAACATTAGAAGACAATGAATTTTCATTCAAGAAAGGTTATGGAGGATACCAAAAGAAGTCTCATATTCTTGTTTTCTAAGTAAATGGGTACTTTAAAAAAAAAAAAAAGCTTTTTGGTTTTTAAAAGCAATACCTGCTCATTGAAAAATAAAGAGAGACAGAGAGGGAGAGAGAAAGAAAAAAGAAAAAAAAAAGAAAGAAAAATCAAAGCAGTATACAGAAATAGAAGATGAATATATGAAAATACAAATCCTTCTCATTTTTCCTAGTTTCTTTCCCCAGAATTAACTATTGTTAATGGTTCCTTGGAAATTTAAAAAAAAAAAAATTCCCCATATATATGTTTGTTACTCACGTATCTACATAGCTCTGTCTATACATAAATACACTCATACTATTTGTATTTTAAATTTTACTTTTTTGACTCAATCATGTATCTTAGATATCTCTGGTGGTACATAAAAAACTCACTTACTGGTTTTCATAGCTGTGTAGTATTTCACTGAAGTGATATTTCACAATTTATTTTATTCCTATGGGTTAGTTCCAGATTTTTACTATTACAGAGCTGTCCTAAACTTCCTTAAGTTTCCAGATTTCACACAGACTTCTTGAAATAATGATATATTATTTTACATGACCTAAGGCCTAAAAATACTGAAAATGTTGAAGAAATAAATACAGCAACTGTCAAGAAGATCCAATAAGCCAATCAGTTACTTTGTAAATAAACCAAGTATTATAAGAAAATAATTCTCAGAGCAATATAGCTAATTATCTGACAAAGAAATCTTCATACATCTTTAAAAAGGTAAACAAAAATAAACATAATGTAGAATTGGGCTTCAACAGACCGAGGTGGAATACATTGTCAGTTAAAAATGAAATACGAGAACCAATTCCAACAAACCTTAAAGGAGGGATCAGATGGAAGGATGGGGGAAATAATCATGTTTAAAAACCCACCAGAACTAGAGCTTTACTCAGTACCATTACATTCTGTCAAATGATAAATTGGCCCAATTCTAATGCTGAAATTGCAGTCTCAAAAGTCTAAAGTAGTTTTCTTCCCTGAAAATTTCCTGGACATAAAGCCATTGCTTTTCAAATTAAAAGGTTCTTCATACTTTGGAACTGTCACACATTAGTAGGGATTTAGAGGCAAATATCTGCCTCACAGTAACAAAAGTAACCAACAAAAACGAAAAAATGCTGATTGAATATAATTTTGAAATCGGTAGACAGATGACATTGCACAGAATAATGGAGATTATGTGGAAAAGTCAACAATAGGGATACTTAGGTTATAATTAAAATTTTCTCCAATAATTCCAAAGCATTTTGAGGCAAGTATTCTTTTCTTGTCCTCCAGAACACAAGAATGCAATTACTAACAGGAGAATAAACAAAGCCTTCTTTTTACTCATTTTGAAAAAAGAGGAGGAGGAGGACAGGGAGATGGAGGAGGAAAGGGAGAAGGGGAAGAAGGAGGAGAAAATAATGTTTTCTCTACTCTTCATAAACTGGCTGAAGGTTTGGCCTGACATGAGGATTCCTCTAAATACAGCTCCAGACCCACCCACAGAATCATGTAATACAGTGAGTGAGGACATGGGTCAGAAAAGTCTGGGTTCGTATCCCAGGCTCAACCACTCAATGACAGAGTAACTTCAGGCAAGTTGTCTCTGAGTCTTGTTTTCCTAACCTGTACAAGTAGTTACTATCTCATAGGGTTACTGTGTGGCTTAACTGACATAACAAACTCAAAGTGACAGTGCTGGGACACTCTGGTTAACCATAGCTCATTAGGAAGCAGTGATGCTTCCACTTAAGCCTGTGGCTCATGCAGGAACCAGACTGGAATCGACAAGTATTCCCTAAATATGCATTGTAGATTTCTGCCTTTATTCTTACTACTTCCCCTACAATCAATGTATTTTTCCTCCATCATTAACTCCTGTAACTTCATCTTTCTTTTGATACTTTTGCGAATGCTACATCATAATAGCCTCCTCTCCCCCTCACCCCGGTCTTCATCTGTTACTGGAACCCATTCACAGTAAGACCTTATGTTCCTGGTCTTATAGTTGTATGCTTTTCCAAAGGTATGTACAAACTGGCAGAGATCTGGAAAAGTATGTTTTAGCTCTCCATGTCCTCCCTCAATGTGGTCCAAATTCCACTGAATGTGACAAATATGTTAGTCACTGTGTCTTGAAATTATAATTGTTCCCCAGTTTTGTTGGTGATATAATTTTTGCCCATTTTTTCCATTATTTTGCATTTACTTATATGTGGAGTGTGTTTCAAGAAATGAATTAGAATAAATACATTTTTACACTGCCACCATTTCCAGAAATCTTGCCTTATTTTTTAAATAAATCAATATGACAAATGTATATTAATTCAAATACTTCGATTCTCTCACTTTTTAAAGATTTTGTTTATTTGTTTGTTTATTTTAGACAGAGAGAGAGAGCACACAGTGGGGAGGGATGGAGGGAGAGGGAGAGAGAATCTCAAGCAGACTCTGTGCTGAGCACAGAGCCCAACATGAGGCTCGATCCCAGGACCCTGAGATCACCACCTGAGCCAAAATCAAGAGTCAGACACTTAACCAAGTGAACCACCCCCCAATTCTCTCATTTGAACATCAAAGAACCTCTATTTAAAGCTGTTTGATTCTAAAACTAAAAGTAAATGGCCAACCTACCTATCATTTTACCATATTTCCTTTTGTACTTTAAAACCACTATCATCAATACAACCACAATCAATTAAAATAATATGAAAATAGGTGCATGGAATATGTAAAATAGAATCAAATATGAAATGTGTGGAAGTTAAAAGTGCTGAAAAGCAGTCAGAGACTAAAAGGGAATGATTCTCCTTTAACACACTAAAAATATTACTGTATCTGAAAGGGGAAAAAAAGGCTAATGGTAATCACCAGAAAGTTATTATCCTGCAACAATGTTAATCTATATAATTTGACTTCAGTAAGAAGTTTACAGAATGATAGAATAATGTGACACACCAATTAGTAGAAGCATAAGCTTTATTATTCATGATTGTTCTGTTTCTTGAAGGAACTTAGAGAAGTAATTAATTTACTATTGTTATTAACCTGATGGGGGTGCATTATCATCAGAAGCTGCAACCTCTGCTAAAATAAAAATTCCAATCTTATAACATGAATGGATATCCATTAGGGATCATGTTAAAACCACCAACTTCATTTCAGTAGATATCTTATCCCACATAAAGTATGTTGCTAGACATAAAGTGTCACTGGTTTACCTCTAAATGATCCAGTCCCTTCAGGAAACAGGGTGTAGTTTTAAAATATGGGACTCATAAGTTTTTATTACATTTATAATGAATGCTTTTGAGTTTTATAGGCTCTTTGAAGGAGCAATTTAGTTTCTCTATTAAAACATGACTTTATATCTTTCACAACTCTCAGGTTTCAACTTTATGTTGCTACCACTCTAAATATAAATGAAGATATTGAAGTTGTTTTTTTTTTTTTTAAAGATTTTATTTATTTATTTGACAGAGAGATAGAGAGAGAACACAAGTAGGCAGAGAAGCAGGCAGAGGGAGAGGGAGAAGCAGGCTCCCCGCAGAGCAGGGAGCCCGATGCGGGACTCGATCCCAGAACCCTGGGATCATGACCTGAGCCGAAGGCAGCCGCTTAACCGACTGAGCCACCCAGGCGCCCCGAAGATATTGAAGTTTTAATAAAGGTACAGAGATATTTTTACTGGCGTGTATGGGATGCAAGTTTACAAAATCACAGGGAAAAGTACAGAAGATTAAAATCTCTTTCTAATCTGATTCCTCCTATATCCTTTCCATCATACAAAACCTCTCAAAACCAATCAATGGTTATATCAAGGTACATAACATATTTAGATATTAATAAAACAGGACTCATGATATTGCCTTTTCAGAATAAAGTATAATAAAATCCTTTTACATTGACTTATTGGTATAGTAGAGAGTGTAACACTGTTTAATTTAACTCGGTGGATCTTTAATCATTCCTTTTATTATACCTAGCACATCCATATAAAATTGTCAGATATACTGGCTTTATTTACACCATCAAAGTAGAATCCAAGCCGAACAGCAGGGATTATTACAAATGAACTAAAGGCAGATACAGGCAATTAGGTTTGTTTGCTTTCCCAACTCAAGAACCCATTATAAACTCAGTCCTATCTAAGGAGCTGATATTAAAGAAGTAAAGCAGGCATTATTTCTGCCCATGAAAAACTCACTATCTTCTAGAGAAAAGGAAGAAACAGATATATAAACATGTATCATCTGTTGTGATACGGCTATGACAGATATCTGTATCTAGAATAGATACTGCAGAGCATTACGTAATGGGACCAGTGAGGAAGAGCGACCAACCCTGTCTCACAGAGTTGGAAGTGCTGCTTCATGTGGAACATGAAAGATCACTAGGAGTTCACCAAACAGATTAAAGATACAAAGGCTGTTAAACAATAAGAAGAACCCACACACGATGGCTAATCAAATTTAGTACCACTGCACCAATTAACATTTTAATTCCTACTTTATTCAACAACAATCTCAACAAAAATATAGTATTATGGTAAGAAAAAAAAAAAAACAAGGAAATTTTTACCAGTATATTTTTATTTTTTTATTTTTTTAAATTTTTTATTGTTATGTTAATCACCATACATTACACCATTAGTTTTTGATGTAGTGTTCCATGATTCATTGTTTGCGTATAACACCCAGTGCTCCATTCAGTACGTGCCCTCCTTAATACCCATCACCTGGCTAACCCATCCTCCCACCCCCCTCCCCTCTAGAACCCTCAGTTTGTTTTTCAGAGTCCATCGTCTCTCATGGTTCATCTTCCCCTCCGATTTCCCCCCCTTCATTCTTCCCCTCCTGCTTTCTTCTTTTTTTTTTTTTTTTAACATATATTGTATTATTTGTTTCAGAGGTACAAAATATTTTTAGATTAAGTCTTCCACAAAGGCAAATTCAGATCCTATTCATACAATAGTGATTCTCATCTTAGCTTGTTCAGGTATTTGGGGAGAATTCTTATCTATTCTTCTAAGAAAGTCATATGAGGGGTGCCTGGGTGGCTCAGTCAGTTAAGTGTCTGTCTTCAGTTTAGGTCATGATCCCAGGGTCCTGGGATGGAGTCTTGCATCGGGCTCCCTGCTCAGCAGGGAGTCTGATTCTCCCTCACCCCTCCCCCTGACCCTGCTCCTGTGCTCTCATTCATTCTCTCTCAAATAAATAAAATCTTTAAAAAAAAAAAAAAAAAAGAAAGTCATATGAAAAATCTTGCATCACACACATACTTTTGGAGGGCCCAAAGACATCTTTTAAACACAACTCTTCTTTAAATGGATATGCAGAGCATGCCTACATCCTACAGCTCTATAATGAAAATCAGTGTGTTGTCCCCAACCGACATTTATCATATCAAATCCACAGGCAATTGCCTCAATTTCAGGAATGCAATCTTTATGCATTTTCTGGAG
Organism: Phoca vitulina; assembly: GCF_004348235.1. Lineage (NCBI taxonomy): Eukaryota > Metazoa > Chordata > Mammalia > Carnivora > Phocidae > Phoca > Phoca vitulina. The sequence goes on along the minus strand of NW_022589707.1, from coordinate 30,734,811 downwards.
AATTACACTCTACCCAAACCATGTGAAAAACTAGATACAAATCTCAAAGCACATCTTTCAAGAAGTAGCTTCTTTACTTGACTAGACATATTTCAAATGTTGTAATAAATACATCACTCCTAAGATAAGAAGAATTGAGAAACAATCAGAAGTCCAGTGAAGGCTTTATTTCTCTTTTAATATCAGGTTATTAATTTCCACAATCCCCACTCTTGGCAGAAAACATCAGTGCAATTAAAATCCACTAATGGAACTTAAATTTGTCTAGAAAAGGAAACTATTAACTGGAGTGCTGGCCCCTAAGTCTACCTTACTAATAATTCTCTGACAACAAGTTTCAAGAATCAAAAATAACTGCACTTGTCATACACTCATAGCTTCCTGTCATGTAGAATTCATTGTCAGAGAAGTGTCTTCCTTTCTCCCATGGAAGCCTATCATTTAAACTGATTCTACTCCAAATATACCCAAAGGGGCAAAGATGAGTGTCCTCACAGTTAGCTTCACTCATGAACCCAGGCAGCGATTCAAGTGCTTCTACTTTGTTCTAGGTTGCTGTGCTCTAATGATCGACAGTAAAGAGGATATGTAGAATTGACTCTTCACAGAGACTGGTTGAAACAGTGCTAAAAAATAGCATCAAAGGAAAACATTACCTGAGCAGGAAGGGAGTTTGGGGAAATGGACTACTTCTCTTTAGGAATGGGATAAAGAGATAATAAGCGATTTTACTCAATGAACTCTAGTTGACCCAATACTGATTGATTAGTAGAGTAGAAACAGAGATGAGTGTGCATGGGATGCTGGGGATTTGTAGACAGCTGGCCACCTAAAATTCTTGGAAAATGGTGGGTAGAAACAAGCAAGCAAGAGACAAAGAAATCCATAGGTGCCCACCATATTGGGAGACTAAGTAGAGATGACTTGAGAGGTAGTCTCCTGCCCCAAACTACAAACACTGATAATCATGGGAAAGTAATCTAGACCCTTACAAAAAGGCCATTTGCTATCTAGAAAATCAGAAGTAAAAATTAAAAGTTCCCAAACTAGAAATATATATTCAGATACAGATATCAGGAAAAGGAAATGGCTAATTTTAAAGGGATACTTCATTTAAGATGAACTGAGCCATGAAACAAATGTTTCTGTAAAAAGAACTCAATCATTAATAAGCAAGGCATCAGTTTTGTGTTGTTCTGGTTTTTTTTTTTTTTTTTTTTTTTTTTTTTTTTTTTTTCTTTTTTCTATGTCAGGCATTATTCTTGGAAATGGGATACAGCAGTAAGCAAAACAGATATACATTAGTGCTTTTGCAGAGTTGTTACTCTAATAGAGGAAACAGACAATAAGCAAACAAGAAAAATATATAGTAAGTCAGATGATAGTAGCACTATAAAGCAAAATAAAGAAGGCCAGTAAGATAGGGAATGTTGGGGACGATGTTACTTTAAATAAGATGGTCAGTGAAGGGCAAAATATATTAAAGAAAATAAGCAATAATGTTTGGGAAAGAATAGGATAGGATTACATTACATTTTCAGAAGTCAGTGTTTTGTTTTGTTTTGTTTTGTTTGTAATTAAAACTGAAGGAGCAAAGAAACCAAGAAATGAGATTTCAATGCTACTTGCTCTGCTCTGTCACTGTCAAACATGTAAAACAATGTATCTCTGGCTTCCTCTTTTCCATTTTCTGGAGGGAGGGGCATGGGTCTGATACAAAGAACCATAAAAACTAAAAGGATCTTCAGGATATCATGCAGTATGTTCAGTAGCAGAGTAATGTAATCCCCCCAAAATAGCTCCCAATTGGTTGAAAAAATCACTGAAATTTAAAACTTCTCTTGGAAACAATTTTTTTTGTCTTGGAATTACATTACACTGGTTACCCGTCTAAGAGCTTTGCTAGGAATAAGTTTAAAATAGTTACTTTATTAATACAAAGAATCTACACACTATGGAACTGCTGAATAGACCAGACTCACTGATCAGTCATGCTCTTAAAGTCTATCCATCCTAATCTATACTCAGAAAGGAAACAAATCTCACTTTAAAATAGTTATCTATCACCTTTTACAAGATCTGCATTTTAGAATATTATTCTAAAATAATATCCTTTCTCTAGTGGATGAGAAATTATTATGTCCTATCCAAGAATTTTTCTTTTCTTTTTTTTTTTAAGATTTTATTTATTTATTTGACAGAGGCACAGCGAGAGAGGGAACACAAGCAGGGGGAGTGGGAGAGGGAGAAGCAGGCTTCCTGCCGAGTAGGGAGCCCGATGTGGGGCTTGATCCCTGGACCCTGGGACCATGACCTGAGCCGAAGGCAGACGCTTAACGACTGAGCCACCCAGCACCCCCTGTCCAAGAATTTTTCAATGACTGAGACAAATCCTGCTGCTAGTAGCTCTGAAAATACTTTCCAGAGTCCACAGTGTGCACTGATGCAAATGTCTCATGAGAGGCATCTACCTTTAAAATGCAATTTACAATCCCCTTCTGTTTAAATAAATTACAATTTGAACTTCAAGGCACAAAACAAAAATCTCATTTTAGTTTATAATAAACTCTCTGCATTAAAACACACATGAAAAAAATCTGATTAAAATATTCTGTACAATTTGCCATGCATACTATGTACTCAGTAATGCTATTTATTATGTGTATTAGCACATAAAGTAGCTATATCTGATAATATTTCAAGGATCTAAAAGCTCTCTTTTCCAGTGAAAATTGTTTAATACTATACTTTGCTATTTAGATTAACAAAGAACAAATTATTTTTAAAAACCCACAGTTTCTTGACCACCACCTACATGTAGGTATCACACCGAACACTTTCGTATAATAAGTCGCTTAGTCTTTACAACAGCCTGTGGGGTATATTTTGCTACTCCCATTTTAAAGATAAACTGAGGCTCAGAGACGTTAACGGCCGTACCCAATATCACAGGGTAAGAACTTATTCAAACCCCAGTCTTACAGAGTCAACTGCCAGAATCCCTCCAGGAAAAAAACAAAATCATTTAATCAGAATGATATAAACTGATGCAATTTTCTCAAAGAAATGAAATTATGAGATTATAATCCCTACCAAAGGCCTAAAGCTAAAAGAATCTGAAGAAATAAAACAGCATGTTGTTTTTTTTTTAAAGATTTATTTATTTATTTGAGAGAGAGAGTACATGAGAGGGGGGAGGGTTAGAGGGAGAAGCAGGCTCCTCGCTGAGCAGGGAGCCCGATGCGGGACTCGATCCAGGGACTGCAGGATCATGACCTGAGCCGAAGGCAGTCGCTTAACCAACTGAGCCACCCAGGCGCCCAAAACAGCATGTTTAATTAACCATTTTATAGACTATCAATCACATAGTTCTGAGATCTCTATAAATCACATAGTTCTGAGATGTCTAAAAGTAATAATAATCTCTATGTTACGTGCTCTTTACCAAGTACACCTGACTTATTTTTATAGAAACAAAAAGAAGGAAAAGGTAAATCAAACAAACAGGAAAAAACCTCAAGGACAGATTTAGGGTTCTTGCAGGGAGATTCTGAGAGTGGGACATTTACTAGACAGAAGTATTCTGTATACCTCTCTGTGACAGGCACAGTACAAGGCAGGAAAAGCAAAAAAAGATGAAAGCAAGGGTCTTATCTTTAAAGAAGTCCTATTTGACAGGGAAAAAGACAATAAAAACAATCATGATATAAAATATTAAGTGCTATGTGTTTAACATGAGTATGCAAGGACAGAGGGCTTCAGAGGAGATTCTGGGTCTAACAGTGATCCCCGATGGCTCTTCCAGACAATGGCTGTAATTTTTAAAAGAGTTTATTGTACCACTCTCATTTCCCTAAGCAAATCTCCCTGGATCAACAGTATGGGTCCTCAGTGTCTGTGCTGCCATGTACAGCCTGCTGTTTGGTGACATGTAAAAGCTTCATGGGTGAACCAATCCTCAATCACACCAAATTTTCCTTGCTTTGGTCTCTCTTATTATATTTCTTCTTAATGTCAAAAAAACAAAAAACAAAACAAAACAAAAACACTTTAAAGCTTGGACCCGAAACTGACTAATGCCAAAGGTACAAAACTGACATAATCAAGTGTTTCTTTCTTATCTAAAAATGGTATTATTGGTAGAGTCACTACTTGAACATTGTTGCTAGAAGGTGTGTTTTTATTTTTTTCTTAAGGGTACACTGGGATGTAAGGCATGACTATACAGTACTAAGACTGAGTTCTTTTTCATAAATACATCAAGCATCAGACATCAAATGAGCGCAGCCCTTCAAAGTATTTTTGCTGGACAGGCTATATTTATTTCAAAGGCATTGTCATCACCACTTTTAGAACTTCTCTATGGGGACTCGCAGAGGCAACTGACCAGCTCTTCGAGGAAACAAGTCCCCCTGAATGTCATAGGACATTATAGCTAACCAAATACATATTTTTCTCCCTCCTTCCATCTTTACCACTTCGATTTCATAAGTGACATTTACAAACTAACCATTTCAGTACACAATGAATAACATTAAATTACAATAAATAACAACAACAACAACTAAATACCAGGAGCTTTATATACTTTAAAAAAAAAAAGAAATTCAAGTCAAGAACTGTGGCCCAGGTCATTTTGCTCCCACTCTGTTCTCTCTTAGCTGCCACTGCTCTGGAGCTGAATCTAATTCTATACAGAGTTCCACAGAGCGGCCCATGGGAACAAGCTGAGGTTGTTGACAAGGGGGCCTTATTTGATTTACATCAGGAATCAGACTAGCTGGGGTGAGTTCATTTGTGCCCTGCTTGCATTAAGTGCCATTACATAATAACACGGCTAAAACTGGCTGGCAGCCTTTCTGCATCGTCTAGAAGGGCAGTCACTCTAAGCAGAGAACTGCCGGTACAGCTCCAAACACAAGCGCACACAACAATTAAAACACGCTACAATACGCAGTCTTAATCTACAATGACAGCCCAATGACACCAAATCTGTTTTCCTAATGATACACTAGACTGCTTTCAAACTACCTCATATACTGTCTTATTCTTGAACAATTGTGATTTAAAAAATATATATATAAACTCCTTCAGATCTCACTATTAGTAAAGCCCAGAGGTTTTTCATTACATCTGTCTTAGTACACTAGATCCTGCTTGCTTTAACTTAAGCCTTTTTCCTCTCTACCCATCCAGAGGAAACAAACAAAAACATGATTCTTTTAATATCCCTTCATGCAAGTTAAGTCCCCCTTAGCTTTCCACTCTCAGCTACGTATGTCCAGACTTGCTAGGCAATTTTCCGGTAAAGGTACCACAGTAAAGGTAGGATCTATGCTTATGCTCTTTTTGGACTATAGTAGCCTAATCAGTGACTCTGATCTTCAGATTTTTTAAGTGGGAGCACAGCCTTAGAAGTTTATTCTCATCTTTCTAGCAAGAGAACAATGACAAAGAACAGAACAGAACAATAAGCCTCATCAGGGGAGACTTAACTTTTCCTGAGGGGTTGTTCTTAGGCTCTGGATGGGCACATCAAGTAAAAATTTCCAGTAGGCAGATAAAAGACCAGCAATTGCCATTTATCACTCTTCCAATGTTTCTGAATAAAAGTAATTTTCACAAAAAATATTTTTAAGATATTCAAGGAAATCTATTTGATGATCTAACTCTCTCTCTCAAATAAATAAATAAAATCTTAAAAAAAAAAAAAAGGAATTGGGTTGCCTGGGTCAATTACTGTTGCTCATTATTATGCTGAGTTCTATGTCACTGCTCACCTTGTCATTCCCAGACTACAAAGAGATCTTTAAAAATATATAATCAACTAATTTCTAACAAAAGATCCTTCCTATTTCAAAAGATTGACTCCATCAGCCTTTTGGTTTGTTCTCAAAATTAATTTTTCATTCTTTGCTATTCCAAGAGCCACCCTTACTTGTTACCTATCCTTACCATACCTCATCCCAACAGTACCCAACACTTCACACATCTTTCCTCCTCCTACTGCTCTCAGCTCAGAGGGTCCCCCACCAAACAAATTATTATTAGCCTCCAACATTCCCAACATTCAATTCTTGCTCTTTTTTCAGTCTTCAGTCAGGAAGTAATGGCCTCAAACGGAGTCCATTACAAAGTTTGATATATTCCTTGACTCACTCAGCTCGGTTTTAAAGGCTCACAGCAAAACATTCCTTTTGATCATATCCAATTTTTTGATATTTTAACAACATTCTCTTAGGTGGTTAATCATTCAGGAAAAGAACAATAAAGTAAAATTTTCACCAATGTGGTTTTATTTAATATTTTTAACAGTCCAAATAATGGGAATGGTGAAAGCAAGAAAGATTTTGTCCATAGCATAGCTCACTATTGATTAGAATTCCAAAATCAAAGCAGATCCCTAATTAATAACCCCTTTAAATTATTTTATTCTGTGGCTGAATTACCACATTGATACTTATTCATTTAATTATGCCCTGGCCCAGAGAACTGACATTTTTACTGGCAGGTTATGAAATGTTTGTTAAAGCTGTGAAGTCTAATTACAAAAGCCTTCTTTTGAGGCTTACAAAGGGTAGAGGAAAGTGAGAAAACTATCTCCCTGGTGCCAAAGGAAGAGTTATAAAATAAATGAAAACAAATAGAGTGAAATCAGATGAATGATACTTGTGGAGGTGGTTTAGAGCACCCACACGTCTGGGAGGCTGGGCATAGAATACAGAGTAGAAAATGCAAAGATTGGTCTGGTGCCATCCTTTGGGTCTTTGTAGACAATGTTAACGTATTTATTTTTCTTTTCTTCAATGGGGTTGGCTGTAACTGAAGTTTCATGGCTGCTAATATGTTATCATTACTCAAATAATTAGACTTGGGAGCAATAGATTTTTTTAATTAGCTATCTCAAAGCAAGTACCATTATAATCATCTAATTATCCTTTGAGTCAGCTTATGCACAAACGGTTTTAAACATTTACTACCTTACTATCATGGGTGCTGGTTCCATGTGTATCATTTAAAATTAATATTGTTTATGAAAATACAGTGATGAGAACCTAAAGAGCATGATTTATTTCTTCAAAAATTTTAATTTTCAGAAAGAAATCACTAATTATATTTCAACTCAAAAATTAACATGTAGCTTCAGCCAACAAAAGTGGTAAAACTAATGTTCACCTTCAATTTATTTACATACCAATAAAGCCTAAAGGTATTTCTTAGCCTAAATGCCAAACATTTAGCTATATTCAATCAACAAGATTGCTTAGCTAGATAAATAATTACCACTTCTATCAGGAAAAGATGCCTTCCTATAATAACACAAAGTATGGTTCAATCAGCCTTTAAGAGCAAAGGACTTTTTAGAAGACATAATTGTATTAAATGAGTCTCTAAAGAACGTATCAACCTGATTACCCTAGCAACAATATAGAAGGGTATTTGAACTATAAAATAACTTTTCTTCATTGATCTTTATAGCACGCACAAATATGACATCAAGAACCTGCCCACAAATAGGTGGGTAGGACACTTAGAGATAGACCTGAAGGTTTGGATCAGGTAAAGAAAAACAATTCAGGTGTTCTTGGTCTCTAGGCCCCATCCTACCTGCCTATCAGCCCTTTTCCAATCTGTGAAGGGAGGCCAAGTATTCATTCTGTCCTTTCAGATTCCAAGCAAGGTGTTTCTTGCTAAGAGTGAATGATCAATGCCTTATCCTTTTCCTCTCTTCTAAGTAACTCCTTTGAGTTGAGACTTGGGTTTTTATATTCTTGACTCCCTGCCTCATCTTAACTAAAATTATCTCAGCCTTGGCATTTCCATAAGAAGAGACCCCTGATGTAAAGATTACTAGAAATTTAGTTGGCACATTTGTCTTAAAAAATTATCAAGTTCTTTTTTAAAGAAAAGAATAGTCTTTCAACATGATTATATGACTGTCTCTACTTTATTCATCAGTTTGAAATTTCCAAGCTGGGTTTGTTTCACATCTAAACTGAAAACCAGAACATCTTACAAAACTCATCTAATTTTCTCTGATGTTTCTAAGTAGAAGTCTCTTCAACCAGGAAGATAGGTGCCTCATTATTCTTAGAAAACTCTAACTACTATCTGCAAACTTATTTTATAAATCCATTAAGGTGTCTTCTCACTGCCATGAGCAGGAAGCATTTCTCTTTCTCTATCCCTGATACATTTATAAGTAGCACACATTTTTAAGTTTCTTTCCTTCTCTAGTTTCACCAACTGGTTAAAACATAAGACATATTGCATATACCTATACTTATATCTTCAGTCATAGTACTGCCCTTTAAGGGAAGGTCTCAAAGAAAACATGTCCTTGTACCATGATAGCAGCATGAGTACTGAAGTGAGAATCCCAATAAACAAATCTTCAAAATACCAAAAAGCAATCTTCTTCTGAGAGAACTGAAGACTTAGTCAAAATGGGAAATAATACTAGAACTTGAGAATTTTGTGATATGTACCCCCAACAATATAGATATGGATAGGGCCTCCAGCCTTACCTGGATAAAAAGAGAAAGGGAAGTAGAGGAAGAATTTTAAGGTAGGCAGAAGTTACTTGCTTCCCCATAAATATATATATATATATATATCATACCATAAATACATGTATCATAAATATATGTATCATAAATATATGTATCAAAGTATATACATAAATATATATCAGTTCAGTTGTTCCATCCACCAATTCATTTAAGAAATATTAAATTCATTCTATATATAAGACTTGATGCCATCAGAGAAGGATATGAAGGAATACAAGAAAACTCTAAGTACTTCAAGGCAATAACAGAGAGAGTGCTACAGGAGTTTAGAGGAAAGAAACCACACACGATTGCTCTGCATGGATATGAAAGCATTCCAGATAGGCCCTAAAGCATGAGTTGGATTTTAACCAAAGAAGATAAGGTAGAGAACAGCCCAGGGAATGCTTCAATGTGCGGCTACAGGAACAAAAGTGTGGAAAGAAGAAAGCAATGGCTTGTTCAGGAAAAGAAATGAAAGAAGGAAGGAAAGAAGCAGGGAGACACTTTGAGTTCAAAGTATGAATGATTCAGTGGGAATAGCAGAAATACACCTGGAATCATAGGTTGGGCCAGATCAAACAGGTATGACTATTAGGCTCAGTCTATTTTATTCTGAAAGTAATGGGAAACCTGAGAAGTGTTTTGATCAAGGGCATATGATCAGAACCTTGGCCGAGAAATGCAGTATAGTTTTAAAGCATAATATGAAACAAGGAAAGAAATGATTATTGAAACACAAAGCTTAAACTACGGATAGAATACAAGGGAAGAAATAAATTTGGAAAACACAATGGTAATGTTCTTGGACTGGATAACGGGTTCATGGATTTTCATTTTGTTACAATACATACACACACACACACAAACACACGATTTACATGGTGTGCTTCATGTATCATTTTCTGTGTTTAAATAGTAATATTTATTGTCATATTTTAAATGTAAATTAATTTGGGACACATTTCAGAACTGACATAACCAGGAAAATAAATGAATATAAAAGGAGAGAGAAGGATGAAGACTCTACCGTATTGTCCTGTGTCTAGGACATCATACACATTAATTGAAATAAAGTAGATGAGGTCTGGCGAGGTATCAATGAGATGGAAGCTAACAGACAGCTAAAAATAAGAAAATACTAGATAAAGGCAGCTAAAAATAAGGAAGAACTCAAAATAAACATTAAGGATGAAAAATATAGATTTAGCAATATTTGGCAGACTATTACTATAGGATCACATTTTTTAAAAAAGGGGGATGAGATCAAAAAGGAGAAAACAGGGGCGCCTGGGTGGCTCAGTCGTTGAACGTCTGCCTTCGGCTCAGGTCATGATCCCAGGGTCCTCGGATCGAGCCCCACATTGGGCTCCCTGCTCCGCGGGAAGCCTGCTTCTCCCTCTCCTACTCCCCCTGCTTGTGTTCCCTCTCTTGCTGTGGCTCTATCAAATAAATAAATAAAATCTTTAAACAAAAAAAAAAAAAAAAAAAAAAAGGAGAAAAAAGAGACCAAAAAAAGTCTGGAAGAGAACCTAGGAGTTCAAATGTACAGGGAGTCCAAAAAGGAGTCCAAGTAGAAAGATGAGCAACCAAGGCAACAAAGGAGAGGGAGAAAATAGACCCAGGGAGCCTGAAGCCAAAGAAAAAGAATTCAAGAAGAAAATGCTGGTCAATAATGCAAACATCACAGACAGTTCATGGAAGAAGAACACTAAGAAAAAGCTACTGAACCCAACAATCTGTGGCCCTTCAAAAGCAGCCATTTCAGGGGAGCGACAAGTGTGGAAGCCGGGTAACAAGGGAAGAAGAGGCGAATGGTCGTGGGCAGGAGAGAACACCTTCCACAGCGGCTTTCCTCCCCCTTGAAACATCTGAGGGAATGGTAAGGTTGAGATATGGGGCCTGAGGAGGGATTATGAAAAAGGTGGGGAAACTCTGCATAATGCCTTAGGGGAAAGGAAGCAATGGAAGATACAGGAGTGAGGGGAAAACCATTTCTTAAGCAAGATCATAGAAGAAGGTTAAAGGAATAGGCTAAAAGGCCCCCAGAAATGTTTGAGGTGGAAAAAAGATGGTGAAGGATTTTATATCAAAATACTTGGTTGGTTTTAGACAATTAAAGAGACAGTCTGCCAAGAAAGGGTTGGAACTTAGCGAAAGTGGACAGAGGGGAAGCAGACTTTGTGAGATACTGAGAATGATTTATCAAGAGGACACATTCCAAATAGCGAGCATTAACTACATCATAGCATCCCTGGACTAAGTTTTCTGTGGTCCAGTTTTTCTCTAAAGGGGCGATAACTGTCATGCGGGAGTAGTCGTGAGCCAATACGGTGACAGTGAGAAAAACAACCTGCTATGGAACACAGCAGTCTACATTTTACAAACTCATGCCCTTCAAGGAAGGTTTGTTTGGTTTTGGTTTTGGTTTTGGTTTTTTTTGGTCCTCAGGAATGTTTTGGCAGAATTTGCCTCAAGCAGGTTGTTGAGAGAGATGAGAACACCAGACAGATAAGTTGTGAAGCAGGAAAGAAAAGCCCAGAGTACAAACATGTCGGCAGTCTCACACTAAGACAGCAGTGGAAAGGCCCTGTCACCTGTGGGGACACATAACAATGGAGAAGATTGTGCAAAGGGAGATTATAAGTTTCAAAAATCCACATTAGAAGACTGAAACCAGACTTAATATTGCTCTTATCTTCTTATGTGAATGAAACTGGCTAATCATTAAATCACCCGAACCGTCCAGATTCCCAGCCTTTTCCTTGATGTACTGAACCACATCTCTCTCTCCTTCCCGCTCTCTCACTCTAACTGTATGTCTCCATCTCTCTCTTTCTCTCTCTCTCTCACGTCCCACAAAATTATAATGAGGCAATTCACATTGTTCCCTGGGATTTTATAAATGTTCACTGAGAGAAAAAGACAGCCTTCTTTCGGGGGAACTGAGGTAGGACTATGTATATTTGAAGATATTGGCTACCATGTGCCCCTCCTAAATTTTACCTCACATAGGAAAAAACAAATACAGAGAAGCACAGCTGAAAAGGATGGGACAATGAGGAAAAAGAGGGAAATATGACAACAGCATTTGAGTACACGGAGTTTCTGAGGTCGGTTTCACGCCTGCAGTTCCTGATTGGTGAGTCAATAAACCACCCTCCAAATTTCTTAATCCATCCCTTGAAATGTTAAGCTAACTGGATTTAGATTTCTGTCATTTGGAATCAAAACGTCTAGATACACAAATGTGTTATGACGCCCAACACGGAATAAAGCTGTCTGTGCAGTACAAATGCGCCCCAGCTGCTGAGCACAGTGGTTGTAGAGGTTGGGGGCTGCGCAAAAGGGAGGTGAGGAGAGGCGAGGGGGGCGCCTGACATCAGCTTCAATGGAGAATAAAAAAGAAACCTGCTATCTGCTATAGCATTGTCTCTGCTTCAGGGCATGCTCACGATTCCAAATTCATTTAAAAATTAGATATAATTAGAGACAGTCTGTGCCTCACCATACGCACACCTTTAATACAACTAAGACTGACCTGTGCTTTTGTCTAGGCAAATATATTCCACACAGCACATTTCTCAAGGGCCAACTGGAAGTCGCATTTTGAAACTGAAATGATTTCTTCAACTTGTTCTCATCTTCCTTTTTAATCTAGTCGTTTAGTCAATTATTATGAAACAGCCTGTTATTCCTGGAAAACACAATTAACTAGACTGGCTAAACCATGATTTGAAAGGCATTCTCATTAATGGAAGTGATATAAGAGAAGAAAGACATCAAAGGCTTGAATGAGGAAAAATAAGTACAGATCCTACCTTTAAGGAGCTTAGAAATTCAGTTAAGAAAAAGTAGCCATCCTTACATTGAGATTTAATGTAAGATTTAATGACACTCTTAAAGTCCCAGAAGAAACTATTCAAAATTAGATTAAAATGGTTTTATGTTTATTATCTTAATACCCAAGCCCAAAATGAAGCAAAGAATGCCTTGATTTACCAAATCACTAAATCTTTACTCAATTAAATTGTGTTGTCAGTGTTAGGTCTCTTTTTTTCTTTTTTTGTTTATTACCAATGAAATATTCATCACTTTGATCATCTATAACAATAACAATACTCATTAAGCACTCACTATGTGCCAGACAGTGTCCTATGGATCATGGATCATGTATGCATTCATTTAATCTAGTCAACAACTCTACAAGATAGGCACTAATTATTTCCTTTTTACAGAGGAGAACACTAAGGCAAAGAGTGATTATGGGAGATCTCTGAGGCCAGAGAGTAAGAAGTAGAGACAGAACTGTTGGACTCAAGCAGTTTGGTTCTAGGACCAGTGCTCTTAATCACCGTGCTCTATTTCCTTTTGTACATGAGACTGTATGTGTGATTTAAAAAAAAACCAAAACAAAACAAAACCCACACACAAAAGATAAGCACATAATGGCAGAATGGAAGAAGTGGGACTCTAAACGACAGCTAAGAAAAAAAATTTGGGGGGTGGGGGGTCATGGAAAGGAGGAAATCCAGATGATGGGAATGAAGTAAATAGGGGTGCTGAGGAGAAGAATAGAACAGCAAGCAGCATAATTTGGTGCCCTCAGAAAATCCTCACAGGTGAGTAGTGGTCAAAAATATTGGACAGGAAACTAGTATCTCCTTTTGGAATGTCTGCAATAATAGGCTTAATTAATTTAAACCTAATTATGTATAAATTAGAGATTTCATGATAATTTTTTGAGGAGAGTGATAGGATTTTTCCCTTCACTTTATGAACAAGTATCTGGAATTCCTGAAAGGGAAAATGACAGAAAAGTCACTTTGGGGCTAAACATAATCCAAGTGAGATAATAAGGACTCTGTGTCAGTTGAGATAGAAAAAGGCAAGATTTAGAGGCTGTAAACACATAAGAATAGCAGGGGCAAAAAAACTGTGATGTAACCTATTCTAAGAAGGAATCCACGGTTTAAGAAAAAAAGGAGGAGGGAGGCAGCAAAGGCTTCTTGGAGGAAAAGCGATCTTGAGTGAGACTTGCTGAATGACTAAGAGCTGGCCACAATGGAAGTGGCAGGGAGCAGAGAGGGGAGGGAAAGGGGAAAACTGCAGTCATCGGAGAGGGAAGACTAGTGTGTACAAAGACTAGTGCCAAAGGAACATCCTGTGAGGGAGGAATGCAAGAAAGAGTCTTGATAGAAGCTGAAGCACGGATCGGGAGTTGAAAGGGTGCTTAGTGGACTCAGCCTTGGGTGTTCATGGATCTTCATTCCTGTGCTCTGCCATTAATATGACTCAGCTGTTCTTGGTGTGCCTTCTCAGAGTAGAAACTTTATTTTGCCTTGGCTTCCTCGTGAACACTCCCACCCCTCTCCCTGCATGTTTTCATCTCTGTCTTGTAATATCTTCTTCCTCATCTATCCCTGCTTTCCGTTTCATCGCCATCTGCTACTTTGTGGCATTCTTTCAGCTTTGTTTCAATTATTAACGCTTTCTCTTGATCTGAATAAAACCCCTCTCGTGTTTCAGTCAGGCTGAGTCACAGGGCCAGTGACCTAGAGCTTGACTATCTTTGGAACAGGTGCCCATTCCCAAATCAATCATCTGTAAGGGTAATTTGATTCAAATAATGGCTGCTTCCTCCATTTCTAGAGTTTTCCCTAAAACCAAAACGTAATCAAATGGCCAGAATTAAATTATTCTTCATTTGCAATTCTATGGGCACAGAATAGCAAGAAAAGTATAAAGAAGGACTTGAATCACACAAATAATGAAGTGTTATAAGTAACCGTATTTTTCTAACATAAAACAGATCAATAGTTAGCTTGATAGAGATATATATTTTTTTAATATATAAGTCAATTAAATAGAAATAATGAGGGGTGCCTGGGTGGTTCAGTCTGCGAAACATCTGCCTTTGACTCGGGTCATTATCCCAGGGTCCTGGGATCAAGCCCCCCATTGGGCTCCCTGCTTAATGGAGAGTCTGCTTTCTCCCTCTCACTTGCTCACTCTCTCTCTTAAATAAATAAATAAAATCTTAAAAAAAATAGAAATATATTTTGAAGAGACTTTTTTAAATAGAAATTCTCCATCTTTCACCCTTTAGTGTCCACATTACTTTCCAAAGGTATCTTTTCTTGCTTATTTAGAAAATTCTGTAAGAAACACTGAAAACAAAGTTTGTGGTAAAAAGTCAATAAAAATAAAGAAATCAATCATCCCCTCTTTACAATCCTTCCTGTGCTTCAAGAGCATGTTTATTTTCAACCCAATAAAGTTTTTTTTTTCCAAATTTAAGTAAAAGTTTAAACCTTACCTAAACAAAATACAGGACATTAGAAATTTCCTGGAATATTGTTCAACATTTAAAAAGAGTCTAGTACAATGCTGTTTAGCCTATCAGGATCTCAATACATACCTAAGAAAAAGAGATTAAAGTAGAAGACCCAAAGTGCAGCACAGGACACCTCTGGCTCAGAGGTTTGTTTTGCTCAGCTCACAACAGTGTGGCAATATTGTTAATATTGTTTTTGGATGAACTGCATCTCTCTCTCTCTCTCTCTCTCTCTCTATATATATATATATATATATATCTACATATAGACACAGATATATAAAACTTTCCTAAAAAATCCAAATTTCAGCCTTCTCCTAAAACAAAACAAAACAAAACAAAAAACTGCAAGTTCTTGCAAAACTAGGCCTGCAATTCCACATGTCAATAACCACACTGAGCTGAGAAAACAACTACACTCCCTAGTCCTGGCATACAGACGTGGGTTTGCTGCAGTCTCCACCACTCTTCAGTGTTTACCAAAGTGCTATGGTTGCCTCCACACAGAGACATTGTAAGTGTATCAGAAAAAAACGAAGTACTGTTTCCTCAGCATTGTAGGTACTTTCCAGATCATCTACATGAGCCATTCCAATTCCTGGAGAGCCTCCCATGCATACATCTGACCATATCCTGCCTAAAGTAATTAGCGTCTTGCTCAGAGTCAAAGAAACTGCTAAATGGAAGACCCAGACTTAAATCTGAATATTCAGACCCAAAATCCAGTGCTTTTCCAGCTTTGAGTACAGCTAATATGGCTAGCAAATGAGTAACAGTCACTTCTCCCAAACAGGAATTATGAATTAGGAGTTACTCTAGTTTCAGAATATAGCCATTTTTACATCACGAGATCAAATTTACTTCATACAACATGCAAAATAAGGAAGGCATCCATTCAGTCTAACTTCTAAAATGATACACAACTCTCCTCTCTGAATTCCCCTCTTATTCTCCGCAACAGTCAAAGAAAGGTGAGATACACAAAACATCAGCCCACCCACCAATGGACACCTATGGAAGAAAAGTATGTCAATCTTCAAGGAAACCTCACAAGAGAACTTTGGCCAAACATTACTTTTCTCCTTTTTTCAGAAACTTCTCTACTGAAATTCAACTTTCATTCTTTCTAATACAAACCTAACATTGGCTCTTACACAAAATGGTTGAAGTCATCCTTTTGTTCCTTCTACATTTCTCATCTGTAAATGTGCTCATCAACTTGTCAACCAGACTGCTAGAATTTATACTTAATCTTCACATTCCCTCTCAGCTAAAAATTTCTCCTATCCCTTAATAATTTCCTATCTTGATTACTATAATTTCTTTTCTATTGTCCTCTTGAAATTCATACTCTTTAAGTCATAGTAGGGCCAGAATATGTGGCTAAAATAACATTCCCCCCCAACTGCCCCTCTTTTTCACAAATGCATCTTCACTCTCTCTTGTAAAATTCCAATTCACCTCTAAATCACTCTGGATACCTTGCTGTAATTATCTTTTCTGTCATTAGAGCATGGAGTCACACATCGCCAATTTTTTCATCTCACATCCCTTTCATGAAGCCCCAAGCAGATATCCTTTGAGGTATTCTCTTTTCAAGAGCATTGTTTTAAAATGGTGCCTATCAAGGCAGAAGAACAGGAAATCACATGAAGGACTAACTATATCTCATTTTCTTTCTTCCCTAGGAAAAGAGGGAGTGGTTCAAAGTGTATTCCTCATTTGTTATTTGCTTTGAAATTTAATTTGGGGGATACAATTTCTAATAAATTGGAATTTGCAAGAAATAGTTTCTCAGATTCTAACATCTTTTGGGCAAAAGATAAGAAGTCCAATTCTATATGAGGCACTAAAAAAAATGCAAACATTAGAAAACTAACTATATCATCAAAAGAACATCATTTTAGGCAATAAGCCTTTCAACTTCAGAAGGCTTGGCTTTATGATTTTATAGCCAGTCAACCACATAAGCATTTTGAAATTTTTCAGTGAGAAAAACAAGCATTTTTGAAGGGAAGGGGAACAGAAGAAAAGACATTTTATTAAAGGCATGCAGATGATGCTAGTTCATACAGACATTTAAAGTAAAAATCCAAGTGGCACATTTTAATTTTCCTTTTGTGAATTTCTAAAAAAAAAAATCATTGCAGATGTACATTCTTATTATCCAGGATGTTCCCCATTAACTGATTATCTCTCTCTTTCATTCTCTCTCTCTCTCTCTCACACACACACACACACACACACACAGGAGTTACAGTGTTCCTGGTTGGGGGCGCCTGGGTGGCTCAGTTGGTTAAGTGACTGCCTTTGGTTCAGGTCATGATCCTGGAGTCCCAGGATCGAGTCCCGCATCGGGCTCCCTGCTCGGCAGGGAGTCTGCTTCTCCCTCTGACCCTCCTCCCTCTCATGCTCTCTGTCTCTCATTCTCTCTCTCTCAAATAAATAAATAAAATCTTTAAAAAAAAAAAAACAATGTTCCTGGTTGGGCATTTTTTTTTTTTCTGTTCTGTGATCCACAGTGAATCTTTGTCCTAAAGCTAGTTTTCCTTTTGGTATTAAGATGCGGCCAGTAGCCCAGCAGGAGGGGAAGAGGATCAGTTCTGGAAGCTTTCCCTTAGTCAGAATAAGGAAGACCTTTCCAAAAAAGCACCAGCAGCATTACTCCTAACATCAGTGGGTTTGAGCCATCACCTGAGCCTCTTCATATGAAACCATGAGAGGTATCAAAGATAGATATTCACCTTAGACAAACCAAACCTGCTGAAGCTGGGCTGGGCGCAGCTCCTTGGGAAGCACTGGGCGTGCAGCAGAGCAGAGTGGCTGCTTCAGGAAAACAGGGGTGCCGCGAGGAAAGGGGCAAAGAGAAATGGATATTGGGCAGACAGCTAACCAATGACCATTGATCAAAGTGAAAGTTGTAACTCAAGTGTTTTACTTTTTTTTTTACTTTACTTTCTCTGTTTGTAAACAACAACAAAGCTAGCTATATTCTGATTAGAAGCAAATTACAGTAATTACAGGAAACCTTTCACCTCAAAATCATGAAGCTGCAAAATATTCACTATGAATAAAATTCTAATGCAAGGCAGAAAAACTATTAGAAAGGAAATAACTATCAACCTTCCCTACATATTCTAGAAATCACATATTTTATATAAAATTAAATTGAGTGGTTTTGGAACGCTTAGTTCTCTACTATTAATTGAAGGTCTTCAAATCTCTTTTGGGGTGGTTGAGGAGCGTTCGGTGCTTAGAGTGCTCAGATGCAACAGTATTTCTGCTTTTCTTCACTTCTCTTTCCAAAATAGTGAGCTAAAGAAAATGCTATTTCCTTGTTGTACTTTAATAAGCAGTAAAACTCAAAGGACTGTATGGAAGACAGAAAATTTGAATCATAAACACAATAATAAAAATGTTCTCCCTTAGCCAAACTTCACGCATGTGAAACTGGTTTAGCCTGACATCTATGGTCTTATAAATAAATACCCAAACATAAATGAATGTTCCAAGCTGGGAACTAAGTCTCTGCTCCTGTCCTAAAGTTTTCTTGCACAAGGCATCAACCAGGCCTGGTAAACCAACGTTTTACAAGTTCTACCAATTTCTGCGCACACCCTTTTAAGCTGTTCAATCCTTATAAATGTCACATTTCTTATGAAAATAAATGTCTTCCTCCTGAAAGAGCTGCAAATCAAGAACACATGTACCTGTGCTATTATATGCTATCTTTGTTACATTTAACAAGACAAGGGAGTAAACTGCCAGCATATTTTCAGAAGTTTTATCAGTTGTTTCCATTATAATGTCAGAGGGAACATAAATAAAATGTCCCCTATACAGTCTTAAAAGAAATCACAGCAATGTCTAAGGCTTATACATTCTGCTAGATCTAAAATATTTTCATTAACCTAAGAGGAGTTCTTAAAGTCTGCACCGTTGAAAGATATCCAATTAACCTAGTTTATAAACTGTAAGGTTGGAATTCAATCAGTTACTAAAATAGTTGTTGTTTCTGATTAATTATTTTAGGCTGACCAGTTGTAGGCCAGAGCTATGTGTGTCAAAGTCACTCACTTAGTTAGCAATGACACCAATGGAAATTACTTTCCTATGATCAGTTCTGAAATTTGGGCCTCTGGCTAAAGCTAAATTGCAAAAGAGTAATAAATCTTGGAATTCAGTGACCTGTCCTTTCAAATACAAAATAATGAATATTAAAAAAAAAAAAAAAACAAGTAGGATTGTGATTAAAAGTTGACATAACAAATATTTCCATAACTTAGAATACTCTACACATGTTGAAAATTCATCTATGTTGAGCCACTAAAACTAAAGAAGGGGTTAAGGAGGTTATGAAAATACTTAAGGAAATATGGGGATTAGGTAGAGTGGAAAACACTACATTGCTGACTTACTAAGTCAACTGTTGATGTATGTTCTAATGGTTCAGTTTAGCTTTTTAGCTATTTATTATACCAAATTATTTTTATATCAAAATTTCTAAGTTACTGTACTTTAAATACCAGACTACAGAAAGAATTTTAAATGCCTCTTTATAAAGTCTGGAATACTGACCCAATTACAAAAAATCACAACTGGTCTTTTTGTTTGTTTGCTTTGTTGTTGCTTTGTTTTGTTTTTTGTTTGAGGCCCTGCTTCTCAAAGTGTGATTCCAAGAGCACCTGTGATGTTCAATATGCTGATTTTCAGGCCCTTCCCAGGACCTAGTGAACCACAGTATCTGGAATTGGAACCTGGGATCCTAAACCTTAAACAAAAATTCTAAATTTAGCCTGCACTGGTTTGAACTGTTGTTTTTGCCGCTGCATAAATTTTAAATAGAGTTAGCTCAATGCAAAAATTAGCCCTCCTGATGACATTTTTATTAAGCTCTGATAGGATGCCTTGTCTTATGAAACAGTGAAATCACACCTAATTAAATATGGTTGTCTTTTTGCCTTAACTGCCAGTTTTCTATGATCTGAAATCAATGTTCAACTGCAATAAGTAAACAGCACTACATTTTCTGTTCTGTATCACAGAAACCTAATTGTGTTTTTTACCTTCTTTGTCCTGTTTTTATTGTGGTTAGTTTGAAAAAAGCTTCCTCAAATTCTTAATGGAAGTAAATGAGGTATAAATTTTAAACAAGTAAGTGATCTTAGAGTAGTTTTAGATTGATTCAGGCAAAGGGAATATCATTTTAACTTTGTTTCTCAGAAGCCAATAAAAGGCTAATAGGGAAAGAATTTTCACAATCTAATTTTTGTGAATCTAATTTTTAGACTATGAATTCACACTCACAGTATTTCTTCAGGTTCTACTAAAGAATGATATCACTTATTGTAGAAAGAACAAAGGAATGATGAAGTTAGAAAATCACATTTTTGCAACTATAATAGTAAAAAGTGATTCAGGCAATGATCATTAACAGATGCAAATCTAAGGGGGAAAGGTTTGATTTACAACATATCAAAGTATTTCCCTACAAATTACCTGTTAATTTCAAAAGGAATAAAAGTAAATACAGTAGAGAAACTCAATGACTCTTTAACCAAATAATCAAAATAATGTCAACAATATGGAACAATTCCTTGAGAAGGACACATCATCACTAACGTTCATTTCAGCCAAATGTATAATCTGAATCTAATCATGAGAAAACAGTGGAAACACAAATTGAGAAACAGTTAATAAAATAATATCCTTGATTTATTAGAAATGTCAATGTCATGAAAGACAAAGAAAGGCTGAAGAATCTTCCAGATTAAAAAAGTCTAAAGAGACATGACAGCTAAATACGACATGTCATCCCACTTTGGGCAAAAAAACAAAACAAAACAAAACAAAACCTGCTATAAGGACATTATTGGGACAGTTAATAACACTGCAATATGGACTATAAATTACAGTATTATATCTATGTTAAATGTCCTGAATTTGATAACTGTACTGTTGTTATTAGGCAGAACGTTCCTGGTCCTAGGAAAGGCACGGTGAAGAATTAAAAAAAGTGAAGAGGCATGATCAATACAACCTACTTTCAAATGGTTCTGATGGGGAAAATATAGTTCATACACACACACAATAACAAACAAAAGTGTTAAAATTTGGACAAAATGTTACATTTTTAAAATCTGTGTAAATGCTTTATGAGTGTTGTTTGTACTATTGTTACAAGTTTTATTTAAGTTAAAAATTGTTTCAAAATAAAAAGTAAAAGCAGATTTTTTTCAAATTAAAAAAAAACTGGCACTAATGAATAGAGTTGAACAAGCATATACTTCAGACTTACACTTGTAGTTACAAACATTAAAAAAGATATACTTATAGGTATATGCCTTCCATGTGCCAAAGAAGTATATCTAAAAAAGTCTGTTACCACATTTCTTCCAGGTCTCACTATAAGAAACAATCTCTATTACCATCAATAGAACGTATGCATGATCTGTGGCATTGTCATTAGTGAACACTATGCGCTGGATACCTAGGTCAGAGCTATTGCCCAAAAGCAACGCAGAGGAAAAAAAACTGTTGCAAAATGTTACCAAATCTCATAAGGTATTAAAACATGAAAAAGTACCATATATTTATCAACATATGTACCAAATAGAAAAACAAGCATTGTGAACACTGAACAGTAAATTCAGATTAATAAACAACTCTGGGGAGTGAGCAGCACAGCCCTAGGAGAGGTACACAGGGAGCCCCAACTGTCACAAAATATTTTTAAGAAAAGCAGCAAACAGCAAAATGTTAAAATATGATAAAACTGGATGGTGACTACATGCATATTATTATTATTCTCTATCATTTGCAGCGTTTCAAAAATATTACCTAATAAATAAAAGAATTTTTTAAATTTCTAACTAAACAAAATAAACTCTAGGAAGCTCAGTTCAACCTTCTTGACAAAAAGGAGCACCACAAAGAGATATAATGAACTAATGTTTAATTAATTTTTACAATATGCAAACAATCCTTGCTATTATAAACTCTTCAAAACCCCTTTTCATTAATTCTCACCATGTACTTCAGCCTTTTGTATTATTAACCTCAGCATATGATTATAGATTAGTCAACTTTACTTTGTAACATGCTTAATTACCCAACACATCTCCATTCTCTGTATTGTTTTGCCTCATATTGGCTGTAGGGTTTATTTAAATTGTTTCCTGCAGTTCTCCTTGCAGCTGAAAATTTTGTACCTGGGCTGGCTGGTATTTATTAAGGTTAAAAAGGTATTAACCTTCATGGTTATAGCAGAATTCTGAGCAATATCAGGCCTTCACTGAGCCCACAGCTCCCATGGGCTGCTGCCGTCCTTTCAGTTGCATGGTATTTTTATCTAAGTTAACAGCCTATGTAGGGATCATGTGATAGGAAATGATAACAGAACCGTGCTGCCTAGACTTAGGGGAACAGTATGAAATGTTTTCTAAATTGTTACAAGAAAAGCAATAGTGCTCTACAGTGGAGGAAGCAAGAGAGAGAAAACAGAGCATCTCAGTCCTGTTCTACCACTCACTCCTCATGGCCTTAGGCAACCCTCATCCCCTCTCCCAACCTGGGATTACTCCTGTGGAGAAAATGACAAATGTCCTGTCAACCTCACAGGATTGGCAGGAGCCAGAAAGAGATGATGCATGCGGAAGTGCTCTGTGAATGATAAACAATTCAAAAACCACAAAGTATGATTGCCACTATTCTGATCCTTTTGGAACTAAAAAACACACTTGTAAAACGAATACCATAAAACTCTCAGAAACAAAGAGATAAGAGTTGTTAAGGTGGTAACCTCAACAAGCTGGGGTTTGTACATGAGAAAGTATATCCATTGAAGGAAAACTTCCATGAGAACATAAGCAACTGCTAATGACAGTTTAGGAAGGAACTCTGTTCAAAGTTGGATTATTCAAGGAAGTTGAAGAAAGGTGTCTGAAGTACTTTATTCCAAAATTGCTCAAGGACTAAATTAAATAGCAATTGCAATTTGTGTGCAAAAATTACAGTAGACACTAGTTGAAGGAGGTTACAAGATGAAGAATGCCAAGAGTTGTTGCTTTCCTTAAAGCAGTGGTTCTTCAAGTGAGCTCATGGACTCCTAGGGTCCCTGAGAAACTTTCAGGAATCTGTGAGGGCAAAATTATTTTCATAATAACACTAAGATGTTCATCGCCTTTTCTGCTGTATGGATATTTGCACAGATGGTATGAAATCAATGATGGGAGAATTGTTATTGCTTTAGCATAAATCAGGGCCACCGCACCAAGCTGTATTAGTCATCATTGTACTCTTCATTGCCATGCACATGCATTAAAACAAAGCAGCAAACACAACCAGTTCAACTCAAGAATGTCATTGATGAAGCAGTTGAAAAAAAATCTTAATTCTGTCACATCTCAACTCTTGAGTTCAATTCATTGTTTTATTCTCTGTAGTGAAAGGACAAACACACAGAAAGCACTTGCCCCATATAAACTACAAGGGTTGTTTTAAGGAGCAGCACCTAGTTTTAGTTGCAAGTTGAACTAACCACTTTTTTCATGGAACACCCTTTTTACTTGGAGGGACAACTGACAGACCAAGTGCAATTATTCAAACTTGGGCTTTTGGCGGACATTTTTGCTAAAATGAAGTGTACCTGTATTCACTGATGGTATCCCTCGCCAATGACAACATTAAAGCTTTAAAGCAAAAATCAGAAGTCTCAAAACCTTATAATGGCCTATGTGAGCAAAACAGGTTCCCACTGTAATTTTCTCTGATGAGATCAGTGGTGATATCAAGAAACAGGATTTGTTTATGCTGCATAATGAAATGCATCAACATTTGGAGGATCTGCAAAACTCAGTGAATCAATATTTTCCAAATGACCAATGCATGATGTTAAAATATTACACATGGGTTAAATATACATTCAAAGTGCAAGATAGATCAATGGGTTTTAAAGCGACAAAACAAAAAGTTCATCAACATGGTTTCAGATTCCACATTGTAATTAATCTTTACGAACATGCCATTTGATGATTTTTAATGTAGTACAAAAAAGAATGTCCACAACTAACCAAGAGTGCTATTAAAATGTTCCTCCCAGGCGCCTGAGTGGCTCATTTGATTAAGCGTCTGCCTTCGGGTCAGGTCATGATCCCAGAGTCCTGGAATCAAGTCCCATATCAGTCTCCTTGCTCAGCAGGGAGCCCGCTTCTCCCTCTCCCTCTGTCTGCCACTTCCCCTGCTTGTGCTCTCACTCTCTCGCTGTCAAATAAACAAATAAAATCTTTAAAAAAAATAAAATGTTCCTCCCTTCTCTAATCAGTGAAGTTGGCTATAACCAAAAATAAATAAATAAACAAATTTAAAAAAAATTTTAAGAATGGAATGGAGAATAATGGAGTAAAGTGGTGGGGTGGAAAGGAAAGGAAATTACCCACTTCCATCACACAGTTCTTCACAATTTTTCAACAAGACCTGTGCACATTACAATACATATTTGCCTTACGTGCTTCAGTGTGATTTTGCTTCCAAAAAATAGCACCTATGTCTTCCCTCACCTCCCTTACCCTCCAATTCTGTGGTTTTTAGTCAATGGTTGACAAGCACGTAAGTATGAACATCCAGCTCATTTAACTTGGGTTGGAACAGAGGCATAATTCATACTAAAGAGCTCCCATGAAAGTTAAAACTGAGACACTTTGCTGAAAACCACACCTCTTTTTCCCCTTCCCTGCCCTGTCCTTTCCCGTTCATCACCCCCTAACTGATTTCTCTCTTTAATAAATTCTTTTCAAGTAAATCCTTACGTTAGTATCTGCTTCTGGGGAATCCAACATTAGATAGCCAGGAAAGAGTCATCCAATTGTTTGATCAATGCTGCTCTTTAAATTTCTGGTAAGTGATGATCCATTTGACTCTCATGTAATGGGAAGGTTAATGTACAATTTCATTTTATATCAACCTAATTACAGCTGAATGTGAAGTGAACGAAATGTGAAAGAAGAAATTTTAACTCTGCCAACAAAAACAAATAAACAAACAAATTTCAGTTATGATGTTTGGTTCATTTTTCAGAAAGGATACTATCAGCTATAAAATTTTGAGTCTCCAACATTGTAACATTCTTCTAGAAAACTGGCTGTAAGGAAATGGAAATAATATAGCAATACTGTGATGGGATAGAAGAGATAGAAATAATATAGCAATACTGTGGGCAAGTTTATAGGTCAAGTTAATAATCAGTGGAAAGGAAAAGATTGGAAATGCCATTAGAAAGAGGAAAATGACTGCTGGATTGAGATCTCTAATGAAATGGGAGGGGATAGAATAAAGAAAGGTCATGGATGAGAGGGAGAATGAACACACAGAAAATAATGAGGTGGTTAAAAAAGGAGGTGGGGGGAGGAGAGGTGAAGTAAACAAGCAGCATTTGATGGTTCCAGACATCTTTCCTGGGCAATGGTGGCACAGAGAGCAGCACTTGCCATGCATTGCCACCTGGTTTTACCTCACAGACAGCCATACTGCCCTTTCCTACTCACCAATGCTCCATTTGGAACAGAATGCATTTCTTGTACTAATTTTCTTTTTTTTTCTTTTTTTTCTTTTATTTTATTATGTTATGTTAATCACCATACATTACATCATTAGTTTTTGATGTAGTGTTCCATGATTCATTGTTTGCGTATAACACCCAGTGCTCCATGCAGAACGTGCCCTCCTTAATACCCATCACCAGGCTAACCCATCCCCCCACCCCCCCCCCAGAACCCTCAGTTTGTTTTTCAGAGTCGATCTCTCTCATGGTTCATCTCCCCCTCCGATTACATTATTCCATTACCAATGCTTCTTTAGCCTCTGTCCTTTTATCTATATTTCAGTTGCTCTCCAAATCATTATTTTAGGAGACCACAAACTTCTGCCTCCAGTCAACACACGTTCCCAAAAATCAATAAGCAAAGAAGGAAGAAAGATATATTACAGAATTTCTACCTGTTTTCTTTCGGGCTTAGACCGTACGAGTCCGTTATGTTTATAGCACCCGAGAGGGAATGCTATCCACAGATGCCTGTTCTGCACAACCAGCTGCCAGTCTCACAGGACGATGGTAAAAAGGAATCCCAAGGCATATGTGTGTCTACAAAAAGTCAGTGCCTATAAAGACAAAAACTGAATAAAAACAATCAATAAGACTGCTCTCATAATTCCATATAAGCCAGGATCAAACCACTTCTAGTACTATAAGCATACAACAGACATCTGATGCTCAGTATAAATAATTGTCAATATGCATCTTTTCACATTCAAAATGTTATCACTAAGGCATTCTTACAAACAAAATTCTAGCATCTACAAGGAAGAAATATACTGCGCAGTAGTCCATTTTAGTGTTAATCCTGATTAGGACTTCTAACATTCCAAGTGAATTAATACTTCAGAATATTTGAAAAATTTTCTCTATTATTAATCTGTTTTTCATTAGTTGTATTTGTTACAGTCTAACATGACAAGGCTTGGTTTCAACAGCATGTTCTATAGCTCTCTCCAGCGTGTGCTGGAGGTACAAGACTGGGGAACAAGCTGAAGCTCCCATCTGCATCCATCCCGAGAAACTGACTATACATTGGGCAAGTTTGGTGAATCTTGTGTGAGATTTCCTAACTTGAGCAAGGGCAACATTTCTGCCCCTGAAACAGTGTCCAAAATGCATAAATATTCTATAGTTATTTACACAAGGAAGACTACAATTAAATATAGCCCCTGATATTATCTCTATCTATCTATCTATCTATCTATCTATCTATCTATCTACTCATTCATTCATCTATTTTAAGTGGGCCCCACGATGGCCCAATGTGGATCCCAATCTGGGCCTAGAGCTCACAACCCTGAGATCAAGGCCTAAGCTGAAATCAAAAGTTGGACGTTCAACTGACTGGGCCACCTAGGCGCCCCACAGATAGCCGGTTTTTTGTTTTTTTTAAGATTTTATTTATTTATTTGACAGAGAGAGAGAGCGTGCACAGCAGGGGGGAGTGCCAGGCAGAGGCAGAGGGAGAAGCAGCCTTCCTGCAGAGCAGGGGGAGCCTGATGCGGGACTCGATCCCAGGACCCTGGGATCATGACCTGAGCCGAAGGCAGTCGCTTAACCAAGTGAGCCACCCAGGCGCCCCAGATAGTCATTTTTAAGAAGAGATTTAACTAAAGGCCATTTCAGGTAAAAGACATTTAATTATATTGTAAGAAATATTAATAGATATATGTAAAAACAAAGGTAAAACAATTTATACCTTTCAAAAACGACCAAGACATATCAGTAAGCATTGAAATACAAAAAAGAAGTAAATCAACAAGCACAAGCATTGTTAGTTTCTCTCTTAACCACCTACTGTTAATGTCATACTAAGCCTGATTTGTCATGTATCTGAAATACTAACAATTTATAAACACACTAATAGTTTATGAACCTTGAGGTCTTCTATTTAGTCACCTTTATTGCAAAGTAATTTCTCTCCATATTGATGACAGATATACTCCAATGGCAACACTAATTAATTCTCAATAATTACATTTTGTAATTATTTTATAAAACAGTTGCTTTAAATAATTCTTAATTTCTGTTTAAAAAGAAATACGAAGATTATTAAAAGCATCTAAACTATGGTTTAGAATGGTGATACATATCTACCAGTTATGATTTTATCAGCTCTGGATATGAAAATTACAATCAAGTGATCAAGGAAACTGCTTTTTCTTAGGGTCAAAATTCATGCCTGGTTTCTGATAGGAAGGGTACTGATCAATTCCAAATGTTCACACACACCTTACCCTATACCTCTCGCCCACCATCTTCCTCCGTTTTCTAGGTTGATATGTGTCACTTAAGCACTTAATTTATCATTGAGAGTGACCTCAATTGTGGATAAAATTGGGTTGACTGAAGAATTTACAGGGTGTTTGACTAAAAGACAAAAGGAATTATTGTATATATCAAAAGAGTCTAGGGGCGCCTGGGTGACTCAGTCACTTAAGTAACTCTTGGTTTCAGCTCAGGTCGTGATCTCATAGTGCTGGGATCGAGCCCCACCTCTGGCTCTGCGCTCAGCGTGGAGTCTGCTTCAGGTTCTCTCTCCCTCCCACTCACTCTCTCTCTCTCGCTCTTGCTCTCAAATAAATAAATAAATAAATAAAATAGTCCACACCATTAGTGTACACTAGGCTTTTCCATTTCAAAGGCAAATGTTTGATAAGGTTTAATTAGAAGCATTTTCTTTAAATTCACTATGTCTAAATATGTGGGAAATGTCATATTTGAGAAATGCTCAGAAAAAGCCCAAGTGTAAAGAACTGAAAATTATGTAAGCTTTGGTAAAATTCTCTGTTACATTTTTTCAGCTCTCAGATATACTTCCAAAAAGGACTCTGGACAGTGTGGGATAGGCTAGCATATGGTTTATTTTGAGCTTTATGGAACAACGGGCTTTGCAAGTTTCCATAAATTTCTAACCACAACCACAGAACATCTCTTTGAACTTCACCAAAAAGAAAAGAAACAGTAATGAGTTGTGGGATGACAGGGTCTTTGTTCTGATGGCATAGAAAAAGAAATGTGTACCTAAGGCATTTGTTTTAATCATGAAAATGGGTTAGCTAGTGCTCAGTATTCTTCCTCACTAGATCATTTCTACAACCAACTTAATAAATGTGAAGGACAGCCTCTTGTCCTGTAAATAATTCATTTCCTTACTTCACAAGTACCTCCGGCAGTCTGGTATCAACTCAAAATTAGTAAGGTCCTTCATACTCTAAATCACATAGGGATATGAGAAATGAAGAGATTTAAAAGGGAAGAAATGGAGAAAGAAGATCAACAAGGTGAAATATTTTATTCTTATCTTTAAGATAATTTTGATGATAGTGTTTATATATTCATAAACATGTCATTTCAAGAACTTTAAATAAACTTCATAGTTTATCTTGAAAGAAAATAAATGCTCTGTTTTATAGGATACTTGAAGCTGAGGTAGTATTACATTTACTCATTCATACACTCACTCTTTTTTTTCCCCACCAAATATTTATCACCCACCCCTCAGGTGTCAGGCTCTGTGCCCATCCCTAAAGATATTATAATGCTACCATACCTCTCAGTTTAGTGAGTGGGTGTGATAGATAAAGACAGTAATCAAACACTCACACTACCAACTGTGCAATTACAAAATGAAATACCATCTAAAGAAAGGAAACACAGAGCTAGGAATATTTGTGACATAGGAAATTGTCTTGGACTTGGGGTTACCAGAGGAAGAGGGATAAAGAAAGCCTTCTTTGAAAAAGAAATGCTTGAGTTGAGAGCTAAACAATGAGGAAAAGTTAACAGGGACAGGGTAAGATCTGAAAAAAACAATGACATACACAGAATCCCTATGATGGAAGGGTGTTGGGAGGAAGAAAAAAAAGCAAGAGATAATCAAAGTGCAAAAATAAATAGTGAAGCTGGAATGTAGACAGTCAAGTAGGCAGATGAATCTGAAAAAGACTTTCCCCTCAGATTAGTAGCAGACCAAGACTCTTGGGGAGACCTCAATGGTCTACAAGCAGATCCAGTCATAACAAAGTTTCAGTGGCAGTGTTGGTAAGGGAAATCTATGCATAAGTAAGGAAAACCAATCTCTCCCTCTCCTTCTCTGATAATACTGTTTCGTTGTTGTTGTTTTGTTTTGTTTTTTAAGCAAAGATTTGTAAAAACGCACCTTTAGGATAGTGGTTACTTCTCATCAAGGAGACAGGGGAAGGACAGTAAAGAAGCACACACATGGAGATGCAGTGATTCTTAAAATGGGGTACAGATTCACAGTTGTTCGGGCTTTTTACTGTTTTTTACAACTTAGGTTTTTTTGCATGTATTATTTTATTTTGAACGTTACATGAAAATGGGGGGATGACTCTGGAGAGGTAGGCAGGGAACAGACTTTGCAAGGACATTTAGAACACATTAATAATTTTGGTCTTCATCTTCAAATCAATGAAGACAATGAAGGCTTTTCACATGACAGTAAATATGATTTTCAAAAGATCTCTTTGAATGCAGTGGGGCAAAATGTTATGTGAAGTTGAATGGATGAGACAAGGAGAGACAGGTTAATCGATGACTGCAGCAGTCCTGGACACAGATGTCGTCACTAGACATGGACAGGAGTGGATGAAAATCTGATGAAAGAACTTTGTGGTAGAAGAAATATGAGGAATGGAGTAGCAAGAGGTTTGAAGGATAAATTTGAGACAAGGTGCTTATTCCACTGGATGTGTGGTGGTATCATTCACTGAGACAGAAAACACTGGAAGAGAACCTGGTTCATTCTGGAGCATGTTTGAATTTGAGGTGGTTCTAAGATATCCAAGTGAAGACGGCAGGCAGATAATTGGAGGTATAATTGGAGCTCAGATAAGAAATCCGGCAGAGCAATCAGAGAGTATAGCAGGAAAGCAAAAATACCATTTTTAAAGAAAATATCTCTAACCTAAAATGGTGCTTGAGATATGTAAACTGAGAAAAAGGTATGAAATATTTATATATTTTAGATCTAATTTCAATGCAGAATATTTTAGTGCATTGTTTATTCCTTTGGTTTTAAAGCAATGAAATAATTAATTAAGGTGTGAAGATTAGCATTAACCAATTACCTATCCTTTTTAACCAGTTACACAAATGTAACACTAAAGTCTCCATCTTCCAAATAATTCCAGTAAATCATTCTGATATGTACACCATTATATAACTACCGTGACTAAAATCAGTGCATGAATGCCTAGGCAACTCCACTTCATACTTGGAAATGGAAATCATTAAATTGTAAACCCTATCTGGCACAACTTTAGCCTTCACTCTTAAGGGCTACACAGGTCTTCTTTGATCCTTCAGAAAAGCCTAGCTCTGGGCACGTGGGTGGCTCAGTCGGTTTTAAGCGTCTGCCTTGGGCTCAGGTCATGATCCCAGAGTCCCAGGATAGAGTCCCAAATCAGGCTCCCCACTCAGTGGGGAGTCTGCTTCTCCCTCTGACCCTCCCCCCTCTCGTGCTCTCTCTCTCTCACTCTCCCTCTCTCTCAAATAAATAAAATCTTTAAAAAAAAAAAAAAGAAAGAAAGAAAGAAAGAAGAGAAAAGCCTAGCTCTTTCCCTCCTCAGGTTACTTACACAGGTGTACTCCCAAGTTTCTACCAAGCTACACAACCCCCCCCCAATCAGATACCCACCGAATGGTACTCACCCGGTGAAGCCTGCCCTCCTTCCTCATTCTAAAGAGGGTTGTTGCCTCTTTCCTAACACTCTGTTCTTTTCCTCACACCAGTTGTCAACTTAGTTACTAAGTTGTTTTGATGTTTATTTATTTAAGCTGTCTTCCCCAACACAGAAAACAGTGTAAACCCCATGAGAGAAAATATTCATGTCTGGTTTATCTATGAAGAACAACACATACGTTAGGGGCTTGGTAAATATTAACTGAAAATGAATGATGACTGAGTAAATGAGTAAAATGAAGTTAGAGAACCATAAATAAATATGTATTATAATGTTCACAAAGAAAGTTCTAGAAGTGAAGACACTTTGAAAATAACTGAAATACTCCTCTGAGAAATTCTCAAGTAATATCATATGATCCTCCTAGCAAGTATAATAATTTTTTCTATGAGGAATACTGCACAATTTCAGAGTGCTATCCAGGAAGTCAATTTGAATCTTAAGACCATTCAAACTGGAAAATAGGAAAAGAAAAAAAACTTCTCACAAATAAAAACTCCTACTAAACACAATCACTTTCACAAACACAAAGATTCAATATCATACATGAGGGACGCCTGGGTGCCTCAGTCAGTTAAGCGTCTGCCTTAGGCTCAGGTCATGATCCCAGGGTCCTGGGATGGAGCCCCGCATCGGGCCCCTTGCTCAGCGGGGAGCCTGCTTCTCCCTCTCCCTCTGCCTGCTGCTCCCCCTGCTTGTGCACTCTTTCTCTCTCTCTATCTGACAAATAAATAAAATCTTTAAAAAATGTATCATACATGATACAAAAGAAATGTTCAATAAATTTGAAGGAATGAATGAATGTCTAGTATTTCTACAATTGTTTTCTTCTCAATTGTAAGTGCAGACAAGTAACACGAATTTACATGTGACACTTCAACATAATTATCCTTCTTAAAAACTTTAGAGAAAACTGAGCATATAGAAATGTTGCCAGTATATTTATATCTATAATCCTAGAAGTAGTTTAAAATGTGAGGAAGAATCTTCAACTTTAAGAATTCACAAACAAAACACCAACAACAATAGCTAACAAATTCCACAGAAGTGCATATATTTTCTTTTTTTTTTTTTTAAGATTTTATTTATTTATTTGACAGAGAGAGACACAGCGAGAGAGGGAACACAAGCAGGGGGAATGGGAGAGGGAGAAGCAGGCTTCCCGCCGAGCAGGGAGCCCAATGCGGGGCTCGATCCCAGGACCCTGGGATCATGACCTGAGCGGAAGGCAGACACTTAATGACTGAGCCACCCAGGCACCCCTGAAGTGCATATATTTTCATAAGTAATTCACCATATTAACTCATGGGTGGGGGAGGGAGAGACACGTGAAGAGATTTTTTTTTTTTTTTTCTTAAAGAAAAAATCCCTTAGTTTTATGTGAACTCCAAAGCCATCATCTGGAGAGAACTCAGCTCAGTGTGAAAGCAATACAGACACCAGAGTTGGACTGGAAAGGCAGGTCTTAAATCAGCTAAATCTGCCTCTGATATGTTCAAGTTCCCAAACCAGTAAATTTCTTTCTTCTTTCTCCCTTCTTCCCTCTTCTTCCTTCCTTCTTCTTCCTTCCTTCTATGCTTTGTTGACTTAATACTATAAATGTATCAGAGCCTTACATATAGTGAACACTCAATAAATGTTCATATTATAAACACCAGGAAGACTGAAAGGGGGTAAAAGCATCAAATGAATGCTTATAGAGATAAAACAGGACAGGAGTAGATTCCAGGGTCAGTCTAGGAAAAGAATTCCAGCTGCTGCCTCTCTTTTAAGCCCTCACCCCAAATCATCTAGAAGGGTTTTAGAGTGATAAAATACTTCTTCAAAGGTAAAATATCCATGTGCAAAAATTACCTTTTTTGACATAAGCTGAACTTAAAGCTGACCCAAGATAGACAACATTGCATAGAGGAATTATTCTAATTTGGGGGGAGTAATTTGTAATAGTGTGTGGTGAACGGAAAAGTCAAGATTTTGCAATCAGAAAGACCTAGTTTGAGTCCAAATTCACTTATTAGCTGAATAACCCTGATTAAATTCCTTAAATTCTCTGAAACTTAATGTTCATACCTGTAAAATCAGCACAGTAAGAACTACCTTTCAGAATTATTCTTTGGGGAGGGTATGTGCTATGGTGAGCACTGCGAATTGTGTAAGACTGATGAATCACAGACCTGTACCTCTGAAACAAATAATACATTATATGTTTAAAAAAAAGAAGAAGAAGAAGAAGAAGATAGTAGGAAGGGAAAAATGAAGGAGGGGAATTGGAGGGGGAGACGAACCATGAGAGACTATGGACTCCAGGAAACAGAATGAGGGTTCTAGAGGGGAGAGGGGTGGGGGATGGGTTAGCCTGGTGATGGGTATTAAAGAGGGCACGTAATGAATGGAGCACTGGGTGTTATACGCAAATAATGAATCATGGAACACTACATCAAAAACTAATGATGTAATGTATGGTGATTAGCATAACATAATAAAATAAAAGAAAATAAAAAAACAAATACTTTGTCAGTAACATGGCAAAAAAAAAAAAAAAAAAACCTAAATGGGAATACATGTAATGTACTTGCCATAACTGTAATAATTGTAGCTTCCATGATTGGAGTAGAGGGGCAGAGATCAAGATGTCCCCCACTCAACTGAAGAAGACGAATCAGGCTTCTAGTCACTATGCCCAAAGAGCAACAGTGGCTCCACCTCAGAACATCTTCCTCATTTGCAAATTTGGACTCATTCCAGGTCCCTGCCAATTGTAACTTGAATGGCTGGTTCAAATTCACATTAAATTCAACATTATCCGGTAGCCAATTTGCTATCCAAGCTACAGGTTTGAGCAAACACTACCTAGTTTCCCTGAAATCACCTCCTTCATTTCTTTCCCTTACACAAATAAACTTCATTAGGTATAGCATTCAGTATGATCACACCCCAAAGCTAGCATTCAACCTCCTAGGCTCTAATTTCAATAAGAGCTATTTTATGCCAATTAAACATGGCAACTCTTTCCACTGTGAATTTTCACACACTTTTAATACAATTTGAATATAATGTTCTCACACTTAATGACAAGACAAAGACAAATTGTGCAAGAATTATAAACACCTCCTTGGTTGAACCCAAATTTATGAAAATCTGGAAAACAAAAACAACGTTCTCTCTAGGCAAGGAATCTTAAATTAGGTCTAGTTGATTATGACTGAAAACAGACAAACTCATGATGCAGCATGCCAACCTGATAAAACTAACTTTTTGTAATCTTTATCTCTGATGATCATCTATGAAATCCAGAAAACTTAATCTCCCACATTTTCAACTGCTTATTTTTTACTGCCAAGTCCCATCAATTTGGCAAGCAGATGAGAGCAGTAATCACTGGAGAAAATATAGGAGAAAAAAATGAGCCAAATCAACTGATTTTGTTTCGATAGACTATCTGCACAATGAGTAAGCCTAAGTGTTCTTACTAAATGTAATTAAGTGTTATTTTGTAATTTTTGCTGGGAAAAAAAAAAAAAGAGGTCTTGTCTAAAATAAAACATCTTGTGTCCTTAAGGAAGAATGGTAGAAATAGTCACTCAGATAATAGCTTGGGATTATCATCTTATTTTCACAACGCATGTTTTGACTTTGACAATGAATAGATTTCCTCATTAGTATGGTCAAAATTCAATTTGAATAAAGTTTTGGGAGTGCCCCTTAAGGCAACCAAGTATGTCAATACTATAGAATATTTCCTTAAGGATACACAGTTACTGCTATGTTTCCATTTCTTCTAGTCAAAAATCAATGTCACACTAGGGCCATAAGGAATGGCTGCTTGCCAACTCTACTTAAACTGACTGAAACTCATCATTTCTCTAAAATCTATTCTTCTAGAAAGTGTAATTTAATAACTTGACTTATTTAAGTTTGTGATTTGATTCCAACATACAATCTAACAATGGTTCGAAAAGCATTTTATACTTAAGGGAAAAAAAGGCTGTCTTTATTATTGTTACAAATGTTTACAACCTAGCTAATTTTTACAGGAAGGACAGAAGCTGCAGTCAATTATTAGGTACAGATTCACACCTGTTGTATGTCATGCTTTAAACCCCTAGGCGTGAGATTTTAGTCAAGGTGAATGAACATGAAGAAGGACCAGCTGCAAAAAATGATTTTGTTCTCTCACAGTAATTAAAAGGAAAAACTGTACAATGTGTTGTATCTATGACAATCCCATTATTTCATATCAGGGATGGTTCTACTTCTTTTAACAGATTTGTATTGCTGTCCAATCTGTTATAAAGGCTAGTACTCATAGGTCAAGGCTATGGACCTAATTTATATTGGTACTCAGTCTGATTACCTTTGCTTAATTTCTCTGTGAGGCATGCAAGTTTGATGTCGGAAAAATTAAACATTATCTTTCTCATTGCAACTCCCACTCTTAAGTCTACTACGGTGAAGTGCTTATCAACATCACATTAGATATTACACCTACTCGGACCCTGTGTCTTAGAGACACTGAAGTGCTATGAACACTAAATGCTTTTAAAATGCAAACCAATGAGCACCTAAAATACACATGGTACAGTAATAACTGAGCACATCCAGCAGAGGCAAATCCTACAGTGTTGTGAGCATACTCTTCTGTAAAACACTTTAAGGGCAAAATATCTTATTTTTTATGCTTGAGTTAGGCAAAAATTTCCATTTCCATTTTGTTTTCTAAGCACTATTAATTGAATATCCTTTCGAATATTACCAGCAAGAGTGCGTCTTCTGTTAATACACTCCAAGTTACTGTGAGTGTACCTCACTCTAGAAAAATGAACAATAATTCAAAGTTACAAATAGATCTTTTAAAAAAGTTACTTTAAAAACACATTCAAGGCTGTTTTCTATCATGTATCAAATTGTTCTTTGCTTTGTAAGAACTTTATCCTTAGACAAGACAAAGAGTAGGCAAAGATGAAGTATATAAGCTTCGGACTAAATTTACGTGCAAATTCTGGTTTTACAACTTGCTAGCTGTGTGATATGAGGGTAAATCATTTAACCCTTGTAGGTGTTAGATTTCCCCTCTGTAAAAATGGAGATAATATTTACCTCAAGTTAAATAACATGTGTAAAGTGTCTAGCAAAAAAAAAAAAAAAAGTTTAAGAAATTAATGCCAACCCAGCCTATTCACATGAACGGATTCTTACAGATACAGTATAACTGACCACAGCAGCATTTATGAATCAAGAAAGCAAAGTGCTACTTGTTGTGGCATTTAAACTTAAGTACCAAGGGTCTAGCCAAATGTAACCAGGTTAAGTTTTATCTTTGTACATAGGTATGGGGTACATGCCTTATATGTACGTATGTTCCACCAAGGAGGAAAACTATTAGATTTCCTGTCTCCAAATGATTTATGGAACCGAATAACTTGAAACAAAATGAAATAAATATACTTTTAATGGGGACAAAAAATAACATTTTTACAGGCAACGGAAAGAGGCATTTGCAGGTATTACTAAGGTATTTGAAGCCGCTAGCAAAAACATGTTAAATTTTAAAATGTCCT
Source organism: Phoca vitulina (assembly GCF_004348235.1). Classification (NCBI taxonomy): domain Eukaryota; kingdom Metazoa; phylum Chordata; class Mammalia; order Carnivora; family Phocidae; genus Phoca; species Phoca vitulina. The sequence goes on along the minus strand of NW_022589707.1, from coordinate 30,698,065 downwards.
AACATTATATGTGAAAAATGTGATTCACCTGACCCAACCATGGAAAATGCCCTTAAACCAATCTATGAAATAGGTTTTCTTTCCAGATCATGAAAAATTATTCACCGAAAGAGTTGTGCATCTTAGAACTGATTTTTTTTAAATGGAGGCTAAAACGAAAAAGAATAATTCAGAAAATAGAATATTTGCTTCCCTTATCATAAACTTTTGCTGAATGTGCTTTAGGGAAATAGAGATGACTACAACAGAGCGAGGTGGAGGCCAAGTGCATGATGCTCAGTGATCACTCAGTTCACCAGTAAATCAGTCCCTCTGAGACACTGATTTTTAATGTACAGTTGAAGTATATCATCTAGGAGAGAATCCAATCTCTTCCAAGATTATTTATGACAAAGCACTCCTAACTGAAGTCCAATTTGTTTGTGGAATTGCAGCCGTTCTGATTGAACTAAACAATAAATGAATCTGCCTTCCATAGCTCCAACTCCAGAGGATAAAAGGGAAACAAAAGGGAGCTGCATCTCAACAATACTTCACAATCCAGGATACCAGTTAAAGGAACAGTGGGAAAAGCGGTTACTGGAGTGCTGAAAAATCGAACAGTCTACAAAGCGCAATTCATTACCCTGAATCGCCTGGGTACTTTGCATCAGCTGTATGTCACCTAGTGCGCCATTCCTATCACACGTAAGAGCTTACTGGGGGCATTTTTGCCATCCCTCTTAGTTCTGAAGGCTTCGTGCATCACCGAATCGCCAGACATGTTAGATGACCACGCTAAATGTTCCTCCAACTCAACCAAAGACCACAGCACAACTAAATCATGACTGAGGCGTGAGGGAGAGCAAATATGAGAGGTTAAAACCAGGAACATGTTAGAATTTTTCCAAAAACGAAAGAGAAGTAAATTTATAAATATTCCTCAATTAATTAAGTATGGACTCTGGCATACTATTACCTTTTGTAATGACTCAGTTATTTAGAAACTATCTACTATCTGGTCTTCTCTAACTTTTTCTTGATGTCTTATATTTACTATGTTGTATTTTACTAGGAAAGAAAAAGGAGACCTTAAGATGTTTTTTTTTTCTGTCATATAACAAATCTCTTTCTGTGTACTTTTCTTGGGACTCAAATGTCTGAAGGTGAAAATACTGTTACCAAAAGAACTGCCTTATTCATTTTACTTACATTTTACCCCATGTAAGTAGCAGTTGTCTTCAGAAGAAACAGCATTCATTAAAATATATATATATATATATATATATATATATATATATATGGTATGACGCTGCCTTGTTCACTGATAATTCAATCATTCCAGAAATATTTAATATGCCAAATATTAAATATTTATTTATTATTGTGTTGAACTATGAAACACTATGTTTATAGTGTTCACTATCACTGGTAATTCTCCATCCAAGTCTCTTACAGAATTATAAACTGCAATGTAACTGAAGCACACTGACAGGAATGTTCACTGCACTAGTAAACTCCCAAGTTGTTAGAGTTGGTATTGCAAGGATTAGTAATTCCCACAATGACAGATTTTAAAGCCCTTCATGTATCGGGCTGCCATCCTATATGACAAAAAAAGTTACATGCTGTAGATAAGTAAAATTTTCAACTTTAGAGAAGTAAAAGACAAATCCACACGTCCTGCTTTTTATTACCAAATGTTTACAAACTGCTTCTAAGGATATAAAACTATTCATTTGGGTGGAGGGTACTTTTTCTACTGAACTTCCATCTTGCACCTAAAAATGTAATGTCCTTGTCACCCCTTTCTTCACGAGTTGTACTCCCTAATTTAAGAAATTCTGAAGGCCTACCTAGTACACCGTCTTCTAACAAAACATTCTCCCATCTGTGAAAACTGTGGCATCGGCAGAAAAGAGGAACAGAATTTACTTTAACGAGGAGAAGAGAGCATTTCTCAGAATCTCACCAATCATCACTTCCTACAGTGAAGTGGTGTTCCTCTCTATTCTAAAGTGAAGAATGATGTTCTTCTCTATTCTAAGCCCACACACAGAATTCTTTCCTTTAGGAATGAGTTTGATCAAAAGAAGTAACCATTTATTCAGATGATGGTACATAAACAAGGAAGGCACCATCAACCAACAAGAACAACAAAATCCGAAGTGTGTGTGTGTGTATGCATGTGAGTGTTTATAAATATTTTATATTATATATATAATATAATATATTTATATATAATTTATATATATATATATATATGTTTATATTTAGAAATATGCCAAGGAAATAAATTCTGAATTGTACAGTATAAACTCAGAACTGGCCAACAGATTCCAGAGATACAAGTTATTATAGCAGATGAACAAGTACTCTAAGTAATGCATAAGAATATTTTAAATAGCTGTCATAAGATTAGAGAAGAGTAAGGTTAGCGGACACCACTAGTGGGAAAGGGGACAGGGAATAATTTGGGATGGGAGGTAATAGAGGAAAAGAATACCTGCCACTGAGGAATAATATGTGGCTCCAATGTTGCATTAGGCTCAAAGCCAACACTAAACTGTGCTTTTTGAGCATTTGAATTAAAATTCTATTTTTGAGAACCTGTGAAGAATCTATTTAAGATTAGTAACATTGGCACAATATGCAGATAATTATTCAGAGATATCTTTTGATATTGTTTCAGATGCATGAATTTGGTTTTTTAGCCCCAAGCATTGGAAAATGGCATTTTCTATTGCATGTTGTTCTAAAATATGAGAGTCTTGCTGGGAGACCACGTTTTAAAAGTTACTAAGTTCCAAGATTGGCAATGTCATTATTTATAAGAATAAAGATTTAGTTTGTGTCCATATAAAGTGCTTCCTTTAAAAGTAAAAATGATATGATTAGAGTTATAAAACTTTCACAGATTTTACTAATACTTCCTATACTTCCTCTAATTTCTACAAATGTTTCCAATTCCATCTTAAGTAGAAAATATAGTTAAAAAGAGAGAGAATATTTAAGAGCCTTATTGGAATCCAATAAAATTTTATGTGATAAAGGTCTTGCCTGGAATATCTACTGTGGGACAGGGGAGAGGAATCTGATACTACTCCCCTAAAATTAAACATTTCTCAAAATGTAAACTATCTAAATTTCAATGCTATGAGAGAATTATAACAGGCAAATGACACAAAAAAAACAAACAAACAAAAACAAAAAACCTTAGGAACCATTTACTAAATGAATACTCAGAGGTGCAGTGAGTAGGTGTACAATGCAGCAGAAGATGACCCTGCCAGATCTCAAGGAGCTCCCAGCCAGCAGGATGGGGCACCCTGCTCCAGAAGGAAGAGTGAGCATGAGGGCAGGCTGCCCAGGGAAGAGCAGGAGCTCTAAGCCAGATGAACAAGGGTGGGAATATACTCCAGGCAACAGAACATGTAAGGTTCAGAGGTAGGAGGATGTTAGAGGGGATTCTGTTTGCTTGTAGGGACTGCCAGATAATAAAGCCCTTGAGAGAAAGTCAAGGCCAAGGTCATGAAAAGCTACATCAAAGATCTGAAGAGAGCCACTTAAACCTCAAAGAGCTTTAATCAGGGCAATCTCAAATTTGGGTTTCAAAAAGATCATTCAGACTAGGTGGGATCAAAGTTTGCTACGAAAGAATCACAAAATATGTATCAATGTGTATTAAGGCTCTCAACACCTGCTACAGACAACTTTTAAGTCAGAGAAGTATTTAGGCCAAGGCTGACAAAGTCAAATGTTTACAAAAGCTGGGCAAGTAAAGGAAGTGAACAGGCCCAGTGGGACCCTTAGTGAACAAAGGAGGAGGATGTTCATTCCAGCCCCAGAAAACCACTGCCAGACAGAGATGTGGGTACAGAACAGCTTGATGAAACACAAACAAACAAACAAACAAAAAACAGAAATCGAGATTCTTAGGTGAAATACATTGATTTTTAAATAAGAGCAACTACATCAATGCTGTGCAAAACACTCAAGTACTAAACAAAATATTTGCAGAAATTATCTAACTGCACAGATTTTAAGGCCATTTAGAACCAATTCACTAAGACATAGAAGACATGCATCAAATTACCTCTGATTTCAGCTAAGCATTTTTTTCCCCAAAATAGCCTCATTTGAAGGGATTTCTGAGTGATAAAGTCTAAAAAGTTTGCTTTGGTGGCTATGAATGGTAGAGAAAAACAAGTTAACTAGTTTTCATTTGAGCAGAAATCTGTTTGCCTTTGTTTTGTTTGGTTTTGCTCATCCCAAAGTCAAGTGGATGGCCCTAAGCATTCTACAGTGATCCTAAAAGTCTTTGAATATATGCAAATCTGCCCAAGGGAAAGCATACAAATATGGACCATAACAAATATGGAATACTTTTGTTTTCACCTATCAATATCTGATCTGGTAAACAGAAACGAACACAAACATGCTATTTCATGGATGAAAAAGTCCTCTGAAACAGGACATTTCATTATCTAATACCATACTCAAAGTGCTAATTGTAATCCTCAGGTAGATGGTCAGTATACTTAATACTAGTTTATTGGATAAACAATGAGCCCAATGTATTAATATAGGCAAAAAGAAAAAAATCAAGTTACAGACAAAGGCTTATCTATAGTTTGTATGTTTTGTTTCTGGAAAAAACTCTTTAGCTCTTTATCAGTGTCAATTTTTGCATAGGAAACATATATGCAACTCTTAGATGTAACTCAGTTAACATGATTTATAAATTTTTTAATTGCCCATGATCTCATACCCAGATATAACCACTTTACATTTTTAATCTATTATTCCAAATTAATACATCAGCAGTTTTGGACCGATCAAATTGTGAATTCTATGACAATTCCACCTCCACTCAACAGCACCTACTTTTATAACTACTACCACCAACAACACATTTTTTTCTATGTCCAGAGATTTTTGACAAAAATATATATATAATAATAATTGAATAGAGAGCTCTTTGGTAATATAAGTCTACTAATGAGAACAGTGGGATTCTTTATGAGGAATATTTTGCTAAATTGGGATTCAAAGTTAATTTTATTTCTTTTTAAGATTTTATTTATTCATTTGAGACAGAACAAGTGAGAGAGCAGGACAGGGGAGGAGAGGGAGAAGCAGGCTCCCCGCTGAGCAGGGAGCCTGACGTGGGGCTCGATCCCAGGACCCTGGGATCATGACCTGAGCTGAAGGCAGACGCTTAACAAACTGAGCCACCCAGGCACCCATTATGCTGGTTTTTATTTTTCAATACAAAAACATTTATTTCCAAAGTTACAGAGTTACAAAATGGCATATGTAAATGTAACACTTTGTTTTGCCTTTAAACCAAACAGATCTAAGGTTCGATACCTGCAACTTATGTACATGTGAACTATAATAATTTTTGGATTTGAAAAATATTTGAATCTAATATTCAACATTTTTTAAAAATACCACTTTATAACTGTGCAGGGTTCAGATGTGAAAAAGAAACACAATTATATCCCTAACACTAAATGCTTATAAGAGTGACTCTAAGGACACCTTTTCATTCACCACATTAACATGGCACATGTTTTTTTTCTTTTAATTTAGTTTGGAAACCAACTCCAAATGAGTAAGATATATCAAGGAATCATCCCATTGAAGGGGGATTAAGACAATAAACAGTACTCCACATTTACAAAGAAGTTTAAAGCGTACTTGCAGCTTCTCATTCTTACCACAGATGTTCACTACATGTCCACTGTTCATAGAGGACCATGCTGCCTAGAGTGAAAAGTCTTTAATACTGAATATAAGTGTGTGTTTCCCTATCACAGGATAACCATAGCCTGAGTATCCCTAAAGTGATGCAAGGTGGCTCTTAAATAATTCAACTTCCTGCCCCTAATTGCCACATTTAATTATCATGAACTGTGAATTCATACCCTCTGAGAGAGACGTTTCCAAAATACCCAAACTTTGAGGAGAGTGCACTAAGTCTAAAAGATGGAAAACAATGCCAAGAAGTATTTCAGGTACTTAACTAAAGAATATTTGGGTCGATCATCGACTCCAGAGATCTTTCTAAATACGAGATCAGTCCATCTTGTTTTTATTTAATAATCTTAAACCACCTACAATTTATAAAAGCAGACCAGACTTACACAATTATATTCCAGACAAATACCAAAATAAGATTTCCTTCAAGGTGTTTATTAGATTATGATCTTAATGTAATCCAACCAGAAAGAAACACAAAGCACTCTCAGATTCTCTAAGGGGAAAAAAACTAACAAAGACTTAATTTGGTTGGCTGTGTTTCACATAAAAACCATAATAACCCCACTGAAAGCTGCCATTTCTCTAACTAAAAACTGGATAATATGAAATAGTCCACATTATATATTAATAGGAGTGGTTATTCAGTTATATTTTGTTTTAACTGAAAATTAATCCAAAGCCTATCATTCTGTAGGACAGAGTGATTCAGGTCACCTGCTACTAAATTAAACATTTTCTGCTCTCACTGCATCTCATTAAACAAGGCATTGCAAGTTTAAATAACTCCGAGCTTCCATCTGCACAGTCACCCATTTTGTTATTGTTTACAGCAACCTAATTTGACACATAATAATTCAGGCAGCACTGGTTTCATACTACACTGAAGTATTAATTTTTAATGTAATTGCATTCTTTCGTCCAACAAAAGCTAGATCAGTGGGGATTTTACCCAAGTGATTCTTCAATTATTACACAAGGCAAATTCTTCTAAGACTTTGCACCTCCCTTTGCCCTACTGATTCATTTCTTTAGAAATTAAAAAGTCATCATGAGCGTATTTAGCTTATTTACTTAAACAACACAGTGAATGATTACTTTGGTAAAAAATATATGGCCTATACATCTTCCAAATCCCTTTTTCCAAAGGATATTTGATTCGGTAACTAAGCAAGGCATGTTGCCCTCACACAAAAATGCATTTTTGTACTGAACCCTACAACTTTGTGCAATAAAGAACAATTTAAAAATTCTTGGAATATCAATAAAATATAACTAAAGATTTTTCTTTCCTTCTATTTTTCCTTCTATCACAAATTTGAATGAAGCAGACATTTGGAGGAATAAAGATCAGCTAACATGTCATCCTTAAATGTGGGATGATCCAAAGATATGCAATGTACATACTTAAGAAGAAAAAAGGTGATTGATTGAAAACAAGAAGACCAAGCGTATGTTCACAGAACAGTAGGAAGGATTTCAATTAATCACTAAGAACCTTCTGTTTTGTTCATTCATGTTTGCATATCTTCTATATAATAGTTCACATGTATAGTAGTCCTAGTAGTCCCCTTTAAAATACTGGCTTTCTGAAGAAGAGTATATTTTAAAAATAGCATGTTAAAACTCCAACTTTCAAATGTTTATATTTATGGTCACTAGCACATAATTGAGGAAACAATTACCTAAATTGTAATCTAAATTCTACAATAATATAAATAAATAAACAAATAAATAAAAAAACTCTACAATACTGAGATTAAGCTATACTGTCCATCGGCCAGTTCACTAAAGAACAGAATTTAGTATAAGGTAGGTCATTTTTGGACTTAATCTAAGAAGACTATGTTAATTTAAAAAGCAAAAAAAGACAATATTTTGGGATAACACCTACAAGGCAATGTGCTGGTCTAAATCTCTAAAGGATCTTCTCATATCAGTTCTCTTCTACACCTTGTAAATCTATTTCCCAAAACATTTTAATTATAACAGAGTGCATTACTTTTAAAAAAGTGTAAGAGTTAGTCATTTTTATAGGAAATATATGAGCAAGATATTGTTTTCTCAAAAACGACAATGCAATAATTGAAACAGATATTACAAATTACAGGAACATAACCTATATTTAAAAATACCTGAAAATATAGAATTTTTCAATTTACCCTATCAGGTTTCCCATGTGTAGCATTTCATAAAGACATACCAGCCTGAATTAATAAATCAGTAGGTTAATGACATTTTATAAATGATTATTTTTATTCATCTTGATTTCAGTGTAAACATCAATGGAGATAACAAACTGTGGTGTTGTAAATTATAAATTTGGACATTTAGAATCAAAAATAACAATTCTAGCAAGCCAAGAGTTGTGAATCTCAGTGGAAAATGTGACCTTCTCTAGTTAACACTTGACTCACAGCGTAATGTAACAAGATCATGGGTCAAAAAATTTCCATTACCTTCTTTAAGTTGACCTATTTAACAACACGACAAGGATTTAATTATGGCTAATTTCTCCAGAGCTTTTAAGTATGGGATAAAGATGAACAAGGCTCCTCCTCAAAGTTCCCTGTTCACAATTCAATACTTTGAAGGAAATGCACCGTGCAATATTCTCTGAGCATTCACCAACATCACCAACATCATCATTTCCTCCCAGACTTGATCCTAGCAGGGATACCTACTTAGTTGCTATTCTTTGTGCATCCTTCTGTGAGACCTGATCCGTGAGATCAAGGAGACAATCTTCTCTGTCTTGTATAGCCAAGTCAGAACTATTTTTAAAAGCTATAGCTATCTAAATGCCCTTTATTCCTTGGTGTAGGACTTCACTCATTCAACACATTTTGAGAACCTACTGTGAACCAAATTACCAAATGTCTTGGAGATGCAAAATGAACAGAACTCAAGAAGCTTGGAGTCTAGGGAATAAGATATATACATTCAAGGACAATTACTAAATCACATGTAAATGGTATAGCAGAGACAGGCACTGTTGCTACAGAAGAAGAACCCTTAATCCAGACAAAAGGGAGTAAGATAAGACATTACAGGAAAGAGCTTTAGGCTAAATCACTATCGAGCTATTCAAATGATTGAAATAGATCATTTCAGGCACAAAAATTCAAGAACAAAATGAAAGGAAAAGGCACATAAGTATGAGTGAGAGAGAGAAACTGCACTGGGGTTGGAGAGGTAGAGAGGGCCTTGAGTGTCATGCTAAGAAATATGGAGTTTATCCTGAAGGCTATGGGAGCCACTGAAGAATTTTAAGCAGGACTGAGATGTGACCACAGAGCAGATTTGAGTTTGAGAGAAATCATGTTGGAAACAATATGCCAGCAGTCTGTTAGGAGATGACAATAGTAATCAATGTGAGGAATGATCAGGTCCTCAACCATGGTGGTGGCACTGGGGACATACAAACAGTCATTTAGTCAACAAATATAAAGTGAGAACCCACCAGGGTCACATGCTATTTCAGGCACTAGGGACAGAGCTGTGAACAAAAATCTCTACCCTGATGGAAGTGATATTCTAATCTCATAAACAACCTACAAACAAGATGAATAAGTACAATAAGAGGATTGCAGATAGGGAGAAGTACAAAAGGGGAAAAGCTAGGAAAAGGAAGAGAATGTATTAGGGAGTGGACTTAAAATCTCACCAAGAAGGTTGGTAAAGATCTAAAGGAAGTTAAGGAGCAGGCTGTGAGAGTATCTGGGTCCAGAGCATTTCAAGGATCACCCTGTAAGCAGGACTGTGCTTGCATGAGTGGGAGGAAAGGGGGTTGGGGGAAGAAGGGTCGCAACTACCTAAACACCTGTCATCTGGACTTCTGGATAATTAAACCCAGGAAGAAGAAACAAACTCTGAAATGCCTGTAGCAAGATGTCCCTAGTTAAGGATGACCTAAGTAAATAGAAGCTAAAATTTATGAGGTATGTCTCCCTGTATGATATTAGATATGTATCATATCTGTATCATATACAAATACAACACTCCAGAGTACAAAATGGAGATGTTTCAGAATTTAAATATTCCTTCTGTCTCAGGTAATCTCATGAACCTCATTTGGATACCTCATCTATTCCAAGATCATGTCCAATGTAGGGACCTTAGGAGGTGCCCTTGATATCAGGGACCATTCTCCAGTTTGTACAAGCTTCTTGATTGCCTGTGTCCTTGACATCATCTAATAGAGTAATACAGGCTAAGAGCACTGATTCACGTTGGTCTCATTTGACAGTCTGGTCCTATATGTTTGCTCAGGGAGGGATAACAAGGAGCCCAGTGAGGCTGCCATATTGTAACTGAAAGGAAAGTCACAGAAAGATGAGTTCAGAGTATTAAATAAAGGGTTGGATAGTGTAGTGCCATTTAGTGGTTATAACACTTTTGACTCTTACTCTGAGAGAGAAAGGAAACCACTGAAGGGTTTGGAGTAGAAAGTGACATGGTAATTGTGACTCATGTTTTGAGAAAAGTCTGTACAGTGTCATGGGCAGAAACAGGGAGACCAGGGAGGTCATTACAAAACAGGGAGACCAGGGAGGTCATTACAAAACAGGGAGACCAGGGAGGTCATTACAAAAAAGTAGGTAAAAGATGATGGCAGCTTGGAGAGGTAGAGGTAATGAGAATTTACCTATATTCTGGATATATTTTGAAGACAGAACCAAACACATATGCTGACAGATTAAATGTCAGAAAAGGAGAAGAGTCGAGAAGAGTCAAGCATAACCCCAAGTTGTTTTGGCCTGAGAACCTGGAAGGATGAAATGGCCATTTACTGAGATGAGAAGAACTATAAGAGGAGCAGGTTTCATAGAAATGATCAGGAGTTCAGCTTTATATATTAGACTTCAAAGCTAATTAGACATCTAAATGTAAATGAGAAGTGGACCATTGCATAAATGAGTCTGCAGTTCAGGAGAGAAGTCTGGGCTAGATATACAAATTTGGGAGAGATCTTCATACAGATGGTGTTTAAAACCATGAGCCTGGATGAAATCAGTGTTGTTAGAGAAAAGGTCCAAGAACTGAGCACTGAGGAACTCTAGTTATGAGAGATCAGAAAGAGGAAGAACAGGGACGCCTGGGTGGCTCAGTCGGTTAAGCGGCTGCCTTCGGCCCGGGTCATGATCCCAGGGTCCTGGGATCGAGTCCCACATCGGGCTCCTTGCTCAGCAGGGAGCCTGCTTCTCCCTCTCTCTCCCTCTGCTTGTGCTCTGTCAAATAAATAAAATCTTTAAAAAAAAAAAAAAAAGAGGAAAAACAAGCAAAGAAAACTGAGGAGTGACTAGGGAAACAGGAGGAACACTGGGAGAACACGGCTCCACTGGACACCAAGTGAACAAACTAATTTCAAGAAAAAGGGAATGGTCGTCTATGTCATCTTAACCAATAGGCAAGAAAAATGAGGATTAAGACTTTTTTACTGAATTTATCAAAATGGAGGCCACAGGTGACCTTAATAAGAAAACGTATGTAAAAGGTAGAATACATGGATTTTAGATATTTTAAAAAATGGTTCCTAAGGTTCTGACTAGGGTGAGTGGGTGAGCCCTAGTATATTCACAGACAGACATAGGGAGTGCAGTCATGATTCTCCACACTTAGCCTCAGAGTGTAAGAAAAATTCCCAATTAAATTTCTAACTAATAAAGTATTAACACCTAAAGTGAAACACCTACATATTAATACAGAAAACTTAAAAAATAAGTCTCAAAGCATAACAATTCACTGTTTTTCACCTGTCTCTTCTTAAAATAAGATGATGACTATCATTTGAATAAGGGTACTAAGTTCATCTATGTTATGTAGGATTAAAATTATGTAGGATTAAAAGGCCTCATCACTCCAAGAGAAGAGAGCCAGATTTGAGTCTATGAGCTTGCCCAACAGAGTCTAATCCTTTGGGTAGGAAAGATGCTTCCAAATCCTTTCTGCTAGAAAGAGCAGATGGAGATTTTGTTTATTTTGTTTTGTTTTATATGTGTACCCTCTTGGCAAATTCGCTTCTAGAAAACTTACCCAGAAGAAACTAATCCTCTGAGCAGGAATTTTTTTTAGATTTCTGCCCAAACGGAATCTAACCTATGGATGCAAAATTCAGGGCTAAATACCAGCACTAGCCATGAATTGATTATAAGCCAGAAAGTGAGACAAACAGACCAGAAGTTGAGTAATTAAGACAGGAAAGATTAGATAGCAAGGTCAGCATCCAGGGAAAATTCACATGGCCAGCTGGGAGGCTGCCCCTCCACCCTGATGCCAGGGACAGGATATTGCTTATAGAAGCAGCCGTCCATTCCCAGACTCTTTTCACTTCTGAAAAAGCAGCTCCTGCGTTGTGGTAAATGTGGATTCAGGTGGAGGAAAGGTTAAATCTTCCAGGGGCAAGTCTTTGGTACACAGCTGTGTAGCATGGTCGTCAGGGAAGGAACCAATGGGCAAGGATCCAGCTATCCTGAATTGACCCTGTCAACTTCCAATCCTTTGTTACTGGAGTCCTTTATATTAACAAAGCAAATGGGTTAATTGCTTAAAGTAAGCCTGTTTACAGATCATTGGAAACAATTATTAATTTGATGGGCTTCAGAAAGCTGTGGCATAATTTAGTACTAACCTAAAGAGATAGACAACATTTCTAAATGTTGCTTATTTTAGCAGAAAACAGTTTAAGGCAGATTCATTTCCACATGGCTCAGCTGACAGCCAGCTTCCCACATAAATTCACGTGAGTACCTTCTCTCTCCAACTGTCCCTGAGCATAGAAGAGGCTATATTACCGAAAGCCTCTTCCTGTTTGAAATATATTCCATTAAATACTCTTTCTCCTATACTTTGGCTACATTTTCGCGAGCAGTATATTGAACCTACATTGAAATCTCAACTCTTTGTTGAGATACCTGATTGTCAGTGGAATCTGATAAGTATCATTCAATTTGATTCAACAAACCCTTATGGAGCAGTTACAGTGGGCCAGAAGCCATGCTAATGAAAGATGAGTAGAAGACCAATTCTTACCCTTGAGTCGCAAACTGATTTTTTTTTCAGGGGAGGAGCGGGGACGGAGCAGGAAAGGATCAGAAAAAAACTTCATGGAAAGGGACATCATTTGAGATGAACTGTGAAGATGGCCAAAGTTTCAACTGGTAGAAGAGCATTCCTAAAAGAGGAAAGAGTGGAGCAAGATGGACAGGGAGACAAAGAGTGGCCTGCCCAGCAGGAGAGGATGTCAGAAGGAAGAGGAGATATGGCCAAATGGAAAGACTTGAACGTCCTGGTCAAGAGGCTGTGTGGAATGAGGAATCACTGGAGCTTTCAGAGGCGGAGAGTGATATGATTCAGGTTTGATTTCCTTGAAAATTAGGCTGGAAGCAGGAAAATGGATGCCTCACAATAAGACAGAGGACAGAGAGAGAGAGAGAATCTGTGGTCGGGAAGAGATACAGTGGGAGCTTTCTGTTTCTATTCAGGGAAATGGATAGGGAAAGACAGAAGTTGTAGGCACTACATGAGTAGACCCTATATGACTATATGACTAGGAAAATGACTGACTAGCCACTGAGCTCTTCCCTGACCACTCTATGAAAAATCACCACAGCTGCTCACACACACAACCCCACGCCTCTTTTCCACCTCATCTTTTTCATTGCACGTACCACAAGCAGACACACTTCAAACTATTGAAACATACTTTAAACCATATCTTACTTAACTAGTCTGTCTGTCTTCCTGGACTATAATACAAGAGTCATGAGGGCAGGAACTTGAATGTTTACAAACAGCAGCTCCTCTAGTTGTTGAATTGAACTCAGCATGAGCAAGGTCACAGACCCCATCTAGACGGAGAAAGCAGAGTCAGGGTGTCGCTGGTCAATTTCTCTGCCCTAGCTTTCCAATGGTCCAGAAAGCTTGCTTCTCCAAAGACTATTATTAACTGATTTAAAACCCTGTTATCTATGTGGTTTTGATAATGAGTTTGCTCTGAAGATCCCAGTTACAAATTCATTTCCTCCCAACCTTCAAGATTCCTTTTAGTGCTAATATACTATATTTCTATAAACTTTTGTAGGACCTCACCCAGTTATGAGGCTGATAACCTTTCTTCCTTCTAAATACAAATTCACCATCAGAGTATGTATGGTCCTACCAGATAGCTATTTCTCTAAGCACTGAAAAGAAGCATAGTGATTTTGAATTAGAGGAACTTTAAGTAGTTTGAATGGGTTATAAATATAACTTAAAGTCCTTTGGAAACAGAAAGTTACTGAGATATATTCAAAGCCATGATTTCAACATAGCCTAATTTGTTATTATTTAACATTCACATCCTGCTTGGGTAGCATTATGGCTCATGAGCTGTAGGGTGATGGGGGAAGCATGCTATCTGCTTCATTGCTCAGAGCCGTGGTCTCCTGAGGTCACTTACTGTGATTATTAACATAGCCTCAAAGGAAACAGTGACTCTGTGCCCAAAGAGGCCAGAAGCTCAGATGCTCTTATTCCAATTCTCTTACTGATTAACTGGGCAACTTTTTAGCAGGAGACCCTTAACCTTTGAGCTATCTCTTTAACCCAATCTTTTAACAGATTTGATAAGAGCAGTATTTTTTTTTCCTTTCATGCTTTTAGATTAGATCACATTTTTTTCTATATACTATACTACAAGGATAATATCACTTATTGCACACAAAAGTGTTGGCTGGGTTAATTAAAATATGATTCCAAGATAGACCACAAATTGAAATGCTAAACAATGACTGTTCCCTCGTGTCTGTGAGTTCATGAGCCATTGTATAAAAATAGTCTCAGTTCATTCCTCATATCATTACAGAGTATCTTTTTCACAGAAGAATAAGGAAAAGTTGGCCCATTCATGGCTGTACAATATCATATTTCAGTATGATAATTCAAGGGATTTTTAATTGGCACTAATTATTAATAATAACCCCAATTTTTCAAAAAGAGCAGAGGAAGCAGTCATTTATACATTTGTTTTAGAATTAGAAGGTCTTTGCCCCTAATTTTCTCACTCATCAACGCCCCCAACAATGAAACTTACATTCTGTCTTTAGAGATGTTACACCCCCCAAACAATTTATTAAAAAGTTTATGTCCCTGGAAGATGTAGGATATTAGGATGCAATCAATCACTAACACTGGGTGAAGCCCCACAGGCAGGAGGAACTCAGGAGTATTAGGTGTTTGGAGGGGGTGGCAGAGTTAGAAAAAGACAAACTTCACCTATTTCACAGTTTGGCCCACGGCAGCCTTCTAATAATAGGCTTTAGCTCTGTGGTGGGAGCAATGGGAAACCACAATGGCAAAAAGGTAAACTTGCTGGCTTCAAAAATTCAACCTCAACAACAACAACAACAAAAAACAACAGAAAATGAAAACTGTACCCCTAGGGTAGAGATATGAGTAAAACTTCACAAGTCTATACAAACTACAATCTTTGCTGGTCCTTGGTAGCTTGAAGGCATCTGCAAATCTTGCCCATTCTTTATTGCTTCTAAATTAAGTAGAGCCAGGCCCTGTGACCATATAAGACAAAAAAGTCAAGCCCACCCAGGGAGAGAGGACCGCAGGCTCAGAACACTGGCATCAGGACTGCGGCTAGCATCTGAGATCACATAACCAGGCAGGACTGATTACGTGACAGGGCAGAGTCTGTGGAGATGAGAGTTGCTTCCATGAAAATTTGTATCAAAAGCAGCATCTGCCCAAGTTTAAGAAACACCTTTATTTGATTCATTTCCTTGTCACAACAAACATCAATCTTTTTCAAGTTTTTGTATTATATTGTCTCATCATGCTCAAAAAACACGTAAGCATTAAGAAATGCAATCTGTATAAGAAAAAAAATCATTCATGGGGAAGAATGAGCAAATGACAAGATTTTTAGGCCCATATTATCTTGGAAAACATGTAAGTGTACAAATAATTATAAAAATAAGTAGCAAACACAAAAACTATGTGTTTGATATACAGTATGGCCTATCTCTTCAGAGAGAGTGTCATTTACTTCATTTTATAGTTTAAGAATAAAAAGGTATAATTGTTGTATTTTAAGCATCATACAATGAATTTTCCTCTCTATGTATATGGTGTTAAAAATGAATTTTAATTGCTGATAGTATGTATTACAGTTAAAAAAAACAAGTTATTAATGTTCACATTGTGAGAGAAAAGGTAACAAATTATAGAATTATATTATCAAAATATGGAATCATGTATTTAATTCCAACTAAGCCCCACTAACTCACCCGCAAGAAGACTAAGAACAGACAAAAGACATCACATGGAAATGCTTTCCTAAGCATTTCCTAATCAAAGTCCCCTTAGAAATGTACCTGGATCTACACCGTTCTTGGCCACTTGCACCTTCTCTCAGGGTAAACACATCCATCTTTTCTATCACCAATCCCACCACCTTGGTGTTGGATCCCATTCATTCTACTTCCCTCAGGGACTACCATCCATCAGTGTTGCCTTCCCTCTTCTGCATCTTTAATTGCTTTCTCTCTCTCTCTCCTGCACTTTACCTAAGCAAATAAATAAGCTCAGCCTCCTGCAATTTAAAACTACTCAATCCCACATCTGCCTACCCTCAATAACTCTGTCAAAACTGCTCTCTTCATACTGACCAGTGACACCCCCTTTGGTGAAACCCAATAGAAAATTTTTAGTCCTTATTCAGTCTGTCTCTAACATGTGACACCGTTGGCCGCTAGTTTCTATTTGAAACCTCTCCCTTTTCCATATATACAATGGAATATTACTCAGCCATCAGAAAGGATGAATACCCAACTTTTACATCAACATGGATGGGACTGGAGGAGATTATGCTAAGTGAAATAAGTCAAGCAGAGGAAGTCAATTATCATATGGTTTCACTTATTTGTGAAACATAAGGAAGAGCATGGAGGACATTAGGAGAAGGAAGGGAAAAATGAAGCAGGGGGGAATTCGGAGGGAGAGATGGACCATGAGAGACTATGGACTCTGAGAAACAAACAGGGTTTTAGAGGGGAGCGGGGAGGGTGGATTGGTTAGCCCGGTGATGGGAATTAAGGAGGGCACGTACTGCATGGAGCACTGGGTGTTATACGAAAGCAATGGATCATGGATCACCACATCAAAAACTAATGATGTATTTATTGTATGGTGACTAACATAACATAATAAAATTTTTTTAAAAAATTAAAAAAAAAATTGAAACCTCTCCCTTCACTTCTAAGGCATGTACACATCCAGAAACCATGTTCTTAACCTTTACCTGTCTGATCAATGCTTCTCTGGGACTTTTCCTGAGCCTTTTTTGCCAATTCTATAACCTTCATAAGCATCAAACTGTGTTTGATAAATAAAGATACGAGCAAAAAGATAATCAGATTTCTCACTCGAAGCCAAAACCTGGGAGCCATCCATGTCTATCCCAGGCTTGTCCCTTCTGCTACACCAACAAAAAATTGTGCAACGATCTTTCTAAAATGAAAATCTGCGAGTATATGACTTCCCTATTTAAAATCCTTATACAGCAACCAAAAGTCTTCAAGATAAAGGTCAGACTTGTTAGCTTTGCACAGGAAGGTGTTTGCAGTCAGGTTTCTACCTATTTCTCTAGCATTACTGCTGCATCTCCTTCTTAAGCACCCAATATTCTGGTCATACTATCTTGGACAACCTGAACTTCCCAGAATGTGCCATGGTTTTTAACACCTCTGTCCATCTGCCATTTCCATATACCACGTTGGGATTCTAGAATACCTCTCTCCACACTGGCTAACTATTCTTGCCATTCAAGATTCGATTTAGGCATTACTCATTAGTATTTGCATATTATTAACCTTTGCAATTCCTACCCATTGCACCATCCAGGTGTGTGTGCGTGTGTTTGTATGTGTGTGTGTGTGTGTCTCTGTATGTGTGCATGTGTGTGTATATCTTCCCCACTGATCTGAAAAACACCAATTTGCTTTTTGTAGTGCCTACAATGTAGGTGCCCATTAAGTGGGGCAAGAGGAAGCTCTACCTTAACTTTTATTTTAAAAAAAAACTACTATATTCAGAGAAAATGTATCAAGTGAATGTACTATAGCATAGATTCTATTACTTGAAAGTTATCATTACCTGCCTCCCATTATGATAAATAAACTTCAGTGTTACCTTAAAGAAACCTCTTCTACTGATCTGCTTTTCATTTGTTCAAAATGTTCAGTATTATTCTTGAGCACAGTGACAGAATGCAATCTCAGGACTGAAAATCTAAATGTATTCCATTTATCATGAGTATTGTATTTAGCAACTTGAATTCTTTATATGCAGATATAATCCATCAATTATCTCATATTTATCAGAGTTCATTATAAAGGAAAAAATTTTTTTCCTCTTTTAAAAAATATGAAGCACAAGAGAAGAAACCTGGTGCTATTATGTGAGCAAATTAGCTGTCAAAAACAACTTTTAAAAGGCTTACCAAATAACAGCCTACCCTTTGGAAAGTAGTTTCCAAGGTGAAGAGTTTAATCAAAGTAACTTCTACATGATACCTATGTTTCATTAATTTACAGACTGCAAGTCTGACCTGAAAAGACTTCCATCTAATGAAAATATAAGTATTTATCTGCTTATTTTCTTACAGCATTTTTTCCTCAGTCCTCTGGAAAGATACAATTGTATTTTCCTGATGTTATGCATACAAAAGAGGCAGCTCTAAAAAAAGCACTTACTCCTCCCCATGAAAATACCCTACACAAATTTCTATGCAAAACCTACCTCCAAAAAAAAAAAAAAAAAAAGAAAGAAAAAGAAAAAGGCCCCACCATGTAGCAAGTTGCTCAAAGTTTACAAGTCACTCTTAACCATTCTCTCTCTCTGGCCACATCTAATCTATTGGCCAAAACTATCTATTCTCTTCCTGCACATCTTCCCCATCTACCCATTGACTTCTTCCCCACTTCTACCCTGATGTAGCCAGCATCATGTCATGCTCGGATCACAACAATAGCATCTTAACCAGATACTCCTTTTCTACCTTTGCCCCACTTCAGTCTATTTTCCATAGTGCAGACAGAGCAATCATTCCAAAACAAACATGATGAGGTTAAAACTCTCCAAAGACTTCTATAGCTTTTAGAACAGGTCTAAAAAGCCTTAACGTGGTTTCCCATAGCCTCCAAAAAAAAGCCGCTACTATAGCTCTTCAGGCTCATATAAACCATGCTGGCCTTCTGCCACATCTCTCTATCCTACCTCAGGACTTCTGCTTACACTGAGGACTCTAAACATTCTCCACCTTACTTTTTCTAGCAAACTCTTCATTCCTTGGATCTCCGCTTAAAAGTCACGTCCACGGGGCACCTGGGTGGCTCAGCCGTTAAGCGTCTGCCTTCGGCTCAGGTCATGATCCCAGGGTCCTGGGATCGAGCCCCGCATCGGGCTCCCTGCTCCGCAGGAAGCCTGCTTCTCCCTCTCCCACTCTCCCTGCTTGTGTTCCCTCTCTCGCTGTGTCTCTCTCTGTCAAATAAATAAATAAAATCTTAAAAAAAAAAAAAAAAAAAAGTCACGTCCACTACAAACCTTCTCTGATTCCCCAGAATAAATTAAATTGAAACTATATTCTCCCAAGTCGCTGTGCACTGCCCCTTTAGTGTGATTAATCACATTTGAAATTATTTGTTCATTGTACATTTACTTCACTACTTAGGCTCCATAAGGAACCATATGTCTTGTTCACCACTATAATCCCAAAGACTTGACCAGTGCTTAACGTGTAGTAAGAGTCCCAAAGTAATCACTGACTGGCTGATGCAAATGCAACTGCAAAAATGTTGATATGTTAATAGAAATGGGAAGTGAACAAAAGTAGAAGGAGCCTAGCCAAGCTCACTGTTACGTCCAGCCTGAGCTTGCTTCTACAGCAGAGCTCCGACCTTCTCAACAGTGCTCACTTAGCCCTCCTCTTTATGCCCACACACCCCAGAATCCAAGACCAATCCGGGCCACTGGCAGAAAGAAGAAAAAGATCTGCAAGTCTGTTTCTCATTTGCTCAGCAATCCTTTTGCACTTTCTAAATATTCTAGCCCAGTTTTGCAGTAGTCAAGCTTCTATACAGTAAGCCTATGACCATTTCTCTTATTCTCCGGTTCCCTTCCAAGATTTCAGCCTGTGTTTCAGCCTAATTCCCCAATAAGTGCTTTCCTGCCTCAAAATCCAGGCTACCTCTGAATCCCAAATAAATAAAGATGAAATCCAGGCTATCCCTTTAAGACCATTCCCAACCACAGCCACCTATCTGAATCTTGAAAGGTAGCCTTCTCTCCACTAAGCAGCTACCTGCCCCAAAGGGACATTTATGCAGAATCAATATAGGCCTTCCACAAGAGTTACACTGCTAGCCCTTATCCCCACAGACTCATCTCTTAAGTTTGAAGCTACCAACAGAATCTTTGCTATAAAACTCGTATCTTGATTTTCCCCCAAGATTTGTATTCCTGGCCTTTCTTCTTATGGCCTGTGGGATATTTTTAATCTCTGCTCTTCCATCCATTTATTCAAACACTTACCGGGAATCCACTGTGGGCCAAATACAATGCTAGACCTTAAGGAAACAATCATAAATAAGAAATTGCCTTTTCCTTATAAACATATCACCAAGATTATAATACATCTAAGAATATAATACACCATAATATACTAAGAATATAATGTAAGTATGTATTGAGATGCTCTAAGAGTCCAGAGAGCAGCCCACTGATCTAGCGGCCTTCCTGGAGGAAGTAATAATGGAGCTTTGATAGATGATCAGAAATAAACTATGTTTTAAAGAAAAACATTACAACCAGAAGGAACACCTTGAGCGAAGTCCAGAATCAAACATATCAGAAGCCTCAGAGTGAAATAAGATTAGCTCAGCACTGCTGGAATATAAGGTATGAAGCCCCAAGTAGTGAGAATTTGGGCTCCAAGAGAAGGACAGGGGTCAGATCACAGACAGCCTTTTTTAATTTGGCACACTAAGGAGATTACACTTTATTCTCATGGCAAATGGCATCTATGGAGAAGACCAGCATGGTCAGATTTGAACTTCGACAGATACTTCTAGAGGATAGTGTGGAGAAGGGATTCAAGGGCAGAAGACTGGGGACAGGCACAAAGGAGGTCACTGCAGCCATCTCAGAGGGAAAATGAGGACTTCAACCAGTGCAGAGGCAGTAGGAATGGAGGAGAAGAAATGCATGTGAGAAGTTAGAACTCCTAGCCTGACAGGGAAGATACAGAAAACTGAATGTAATAGAGTGATATACTCTAAGTTAAAGGAAATGCTAGGGGACAAAAGAACAGTGATCTGACCATGGGAGTGGGGTCATGATGAACAGGGCATAAAAGCTTCTTTTCTGAGGTTACATGGAGATTCACCTACACTGTTGTGGGACTGCAGAGGTAGGGCGCATTCATTCCACCCAATTAGGGAGAACTTCCTGGGGAGTGGGATTTGAAGGGGTCTTAAGTTTTGGGCATACAGATGTTGGGATTAGAAACATTCAAGACTGAGGGTAAATCATTCCCCAAACCTTGAAGGTGCACTGAATATTCTAAGAAGTAATAATTATGCTTGGGTGGAGCACAGGTGGAATAAAGGGACACAGTGAAAAGAGTGGAACCAAAAGTTGGTTTCACCTAATGCTAGAAGGGTGCATATACCTGAGTCATCAGCTTGACAGACAACAAGCTGTTTTGCTTTGAGTAATAGATATAGATAGATAGATAGATCGATCGATCTTGAAATTTTTGAAAATTAATAATTTACCTAGAGTTTCCTCAGCCAACACATCATTCTGAAAGTCTTTCCAAGGAAAGAAAATATGTTTCTCTAACTTTTCCTTTATTTACTCTAATAATACCACCCAAAATTATTACTCATACCTGACTTTAACCTACACCCGTTTTTTCCCCAGAAAACAAAAAAATTAGCGTAAGTCAAAAATACAATACAGCAGGCAGCTCTAACATGTCAAGTTAGTGAGAATAGCCTAGCAATTCCTACAAGAAAAATTTACAAGTCTCTGATCTGGTATGGTAGCCTTTTAAAAAGCAAGAGGTCATCATTACGTAATATAAAACATTAAAACTTCCATTAAAAGGAAGGTGAAAATGAGTCTAAGTAAGATGCACTCATACTAAGAATTTTTTACAGTAACTGAAAAGAACCTTAATTATTTTACTTACTTTATTCGAACCTCTCTGAAAACTTTATTGCCAGTAATTTGGGCTGATGAATGTAGTCAATAAAGAAGAGCCTTGATTTTAACACTCCTTCCTCAAAGCATGTCCCTCTTGTGGTTTTCCAATGGGCTATTGTTAGATTCATTTACAGTAAAATAATTACCAGCTCCCTAAGCAAGACACATGGCAGGTTATCTATTGTCCCTTAGAGGACTGTTAGACTATTCTTAACAAGCATTCTAAATTACAATAGCAGCTTTATTGCAATTAACAAACAGACACGAATCACCAATCCAGTTATATCTCAAAAGAGAGAAGGTTTTCTGAAGTAGACTGCTGTGGTTCTTTTCTTTTGCAACCCTAAATTCAAAGACCAGTCCTTAAGCAAATAAGCACATGTCCCAGGAGCAGGGAATACAAAGAGAATAGCTTTTCTTGCCATTCCCAACAGAAAGAATAATACTTTAGTGATTTCGAGAATTGAGAGAGTGATGACATGGAAAGATGCCAACATTCCCCATCAGTATGTATAGCACTCACGTACTGGCGTTTACAGCTCCGTCTGCTGGACATCCCACAGTCTTGGGTCCCAAAGTGGTAGCCCCAAGGCACAACTCTGACCTTCCATTTACACAGACACTCTAATCTTGAGATGTGTCAAAATTAAACTTGGCAAGTTTCCAGCCTATTTGAATTTCTTCATGTTTAAAAAAAAAAAAATTGCACTGTGCATATTCAGAGGAATCCCAGAGAAGATCTGCTCAGAGGGACTTAGGGACTGCAGGTCTCTGCCTGTAAATCAATAAGCTCACAGTGCCCACTAATGTGGGGGAGCCCTCTAACCAGACATGGATGTGGCCCAAATGACTCTTTCTAGGCAAATAACAGTAAAACAGTCTTACATAAGCAGTTCTAACAACAAACTCAAATATTTCCAAGGGAAATCAGCTTGCTAAAAAGGTAGTTTATGGTCTAGATTGAATTCCTAATGGCTTTGGACCAGAATTATAGTTCCCCACTAGCACTTCTCCACCTGAGCTACTTCCTGTTACTGCCCCGCACTCCACAAACATTTGTGGGGGGTTGGCAAGAAAAGCAAGTAATTATATTAAAGTTTTAATAATAAAAATTCCACTTTTGGGGCGCCTGGGTGGCTCAGACGTTTAAGCGTCTGCCTTCAGCTCTGGTCCTGATCCCAGGGTCCTGGGATCGAGCCCCACATCGGGCTCCCTGCTCAGCAGGGAACCTGCTTCTCCCTCTCCCTCTGCCTGCTTCTTCCCCTGCTTGTACACAATCTCTCTCTGTCAAAAATTTAAAAAAAAAAAAAATTCCACTTTTAACAAATCAGATAGACTTTACTTGGACTGCTGTGTGTGTGTGTGTGTGTGTGTGTGTGTGTGTGTGTGTGTGTGGTTGTACCCATGAGTTACTCACAAGGCAACACTAAGTTTGAGCATATATATTTTGCAGTGCTTCCCAACCTTTTCTTCCCTGGGACATACAGAGAAAATTGTGGCCTTTGTATGGAACATGGGTAAATATGCAAACCTGCTTGTGCAGCTGGAGGTAACTGACCTGGGGGTCCCAGCCCTCCCTAATTCTCCGTTTCCCTCACTACAACCACTGTCTTTATAAATGACACTTTTATATTGTTAAAAATTCAATCAGAACTGACGATTGAAAATCAAAAATCACCTGAAATCCCACAAGTCAGACGTAACCACTGTGAATGCATCAGTAAACATGATTCTACTTATGTCTTCAGGCATATACACAGACATACGAGTTACACACATGAAGCGTGAAGCTCTGTAATCATTTATAACTTACACATATTTGTATGAAATCTCCAACCGAATACTTTTTAATCCTTAAGCTACAAATTCAAAGATGAGGAAGGAAAACCTAATGAAGTATGATCTTTTATTTATAACATACTTTATGATTTTTTTAGTTCATACGCATTGTATCAGTCCACCTTTCTCACATACACTGGCCATCCAGTTTTTTTTATGACCGAAAACCGCTTCCCTATGCCAAACTTGCATCCAGAAGTTAGACTTAAAACTCTGTCTCCAGTCCAACTTTCAAGATATCTTATTCTTTGTAACAGAATTCAAAATAATCATTTTTAACACTTTCTGGGTCACTAAGATAAATTTTGATGAGAATGAAATATTTTTCCTACTCATTAAGGAGTGAAACATGGAGGGAGCACCTGGCTGACTCGGTCGGTAGAGCATGCAACTATTCATCTGGCGATTGTGAGGTCAGGCCCCACACTGGGCATGGTGCCTACTTTTAAAAAGTAATTAATTAATTAATTTTTTAAAAAAAATGAAACATGGAGAAGGGAACTTAAAGTACCTGAACAATCAATAAAAGGCAAGGAACAGAAGTAGTCTATAGGGAGCAAGTCTCCTGTGCTGTTTTGATAATCATAGGCATTCAAAAAAATCTGTGTATTTGACTTTACTTGAGGAAGAGAACAAATCTTATAGAGTAGGAGCTATTTTATGGAAGTGGTAAGACTGAAACCAGACTTTTAAAATTGGCTGAGATTTACAAGATGTCAGAATAGGAGCAAAACTGGTCCTAAGAGTGGTCTTGGGCAACTGTAGTGAGTTGAATGGTGACCCCTGCACACAATAAACTTATATGCCCATGTCCCAACATTAAGAAACTGTAAATGTGATCTTACTGAGAAAAAAAGATCTTTGTAATTAAGGACCTTGAGATGAAAGCATCTTTAATTAAAATGGACCCTAAATTCAAAGACAGGTCCTTAGAAGAAAAGGGGATACAAGCAGAAACACAAGACAGAGACCATGTGAGGAAGGAGGCAGACATTGGAGGGCTCCTTCTATAAGCCAAAGAATGCCATGCACTGCCAAAGCCACCGGAAACTAGGAGAGAGGCATAGACCATATTCTCCTTCATGGCGTCTGGACAGAACTAATCCTGCTGATACCTTGAATTCAGACTTCCAGTCTCCAGCATTGCAAGAGAATAAGGGTCTATTGTTTTAAGCCACCCTGTTTGTCATAGTTTGTTAAAACAGCCCTAGAAAATGAATATACTAATTATCTATTAGGCACTTACTATGGCAGAGTGTTTTCCAAACACTTCCCATGGATTAATTTATTTAATCCTAAAAGCAACCTTATGAAATAGAAATACTAATGTCTCCAGACTAAAGTACAAAGAGTGTATGGTCTGAGATCAATAGAAAGGGACAAATCCAAGATTTAAACCCTGAAAGTCTGGCACCACAGCATGTGCTTTTAACTATGATATTATCCCCTTTTACATGAAGAATAAAGTGTACCTTGGGGTATAAAGGAAAATAAACAGACATATAATAAGGTCAGGTTACAGAGACCTTGACAAAACTGGTGAAAGATTTTGCCCACGACACAGAAGATAAATAACAAACAGGTTAGGCTTCTAATGTATTGCCAAGTCCATTGGTTCCACCTTCAACACATATCTTGAATCTACCTGCTTTTATCCTCCTTTAAATGACACTATTCTAGAATAAGCTACCAGCATCACTCACCTAGAACAAATATCAACTTCCAAAGTAGTCTCCCGGTTCTACTCTTGCCCATTCAAACCATTCTCCACACAAAGCGACATTTCCCTTTTAAAAACAAGTCATCTCACTGATATTAAAAATCATCAATGGCTCCCCAGTGCTCTTAGAATAAAATCCAAAGCAAGGTCCTCCATGATCTGGCTTCCTCTTCAACATCATCTCGTATCATCACTCTCATCCTTCATTATGCTCCAGTGTAATGAAGAAGAGCCTCCTTTCTGTTTCACAAAGATGCCAAGGGGTCTTTGCACTTAGTGTTCCCCCCCCCAAATAAAGTCCTTTTTTTCCCAGTTCCTTGTGGCTAGCTCATTCTCATCCTTCAGGTCTCAGCTCATGTGACATCTCCTAAGAGAGGTCTTCACTCAGCACCTACTCCGACTGCTGTCCCAAACATCATTGTGTTTATTCCTGCCACAGCATTTACCATGATGTGAGCATCTCATTTCCTTGTTTACTATCTATTGAAAGAGCAGAATGTCCAAGAGGGCAGGGACCTTGTCTAATTTGTTTACCACTAAAACGCAGCAGCCAGAACAGTGACTGGCACATAACAAATATCAGGAAGCATCTCTGATGAACATTAAGGAAATGGCATGATGGACTAGAATTCTAAGAAACTTGCTCTGGGTAGTAGAGCACAGCATGTCTTCCAAAAAGGCACAGACTAAAGAAAGACACATTAGGAGGCTATTAGTACAAACTAGTGATGACTGTTTTAAGGCCTGGATAAAACTGAATAGGCAAAAATAGCAAAGAAAGATTGAAATACAGAGACCTCTAGAAGATAAAGGCAATAAAATTTGGTGACCTATTAAATACACAGGATACAGGAATAGAAATGTTGAAAGCCAAGAAATTTTCCCGAGCCTTAGAGCTTCAGTTCCATGGAATGCTGCCATAACACTTAGTCTACACTTCAAAATTTCATTTTTGGCTTATCCAACGGTAACTAAACATAAACTAAGAACCCAGCAGAGATACTCAGGAGGCTTATTAAACTTCACAGAAGTTTCACCCAGTATGAGTAATGTCAGAAATATCATTTTTGCCAAAACTAAATAGCAACCAAAAATATATTATCATATCCATGTTTACAAGAATGAATGCTGGATTGAACAGGTGTAAAACTACACTGTATATCAGAATCAAATACATCAAGGTAGTATGCAGCAAGTCACAGATAGAAGTTGATGTCGAATGGCACCAAAAACAAAAGCCAAACAGACTTGATTTCCTAAGGTTATCAGGCAGGTAAGTCAGGGCAGTAAACCACCACTCCTCCGAACGTGACAGGGCCCTGAAAGGAGGACACAGGAATGGTGACAACTGTGGTTGTTTTTATAGGCATCATAATGCTGTTTAACTGTAACAATAAATGTGCCATAATTGTTGTTACATTATTTAATGTTATTTTGATCATTTTAATGCCTTCAAGTGTTCCACCAAAAATTTCAGTATTCAAAACTGTCTCTAAAATAAAAAAATGTTTGAGGATCACTGATCTGCAGTATCTCAAGCATCATACTAAGTACTAGGCAAACAAAAACGAGTTAGTTGCAGTCTCAAAAGGCCTATAAAACTCATCAGCTATTTAGGAAAAGGAACCCATCCACAGGCAAACAAATTATAGAAAGAGGCATATGGATCAGCTTCTGGCATGATAGCATGAGAGGCTCCACTAATCGGTTTAAAACTGGAAGAAAAATTATTAAAAACTCGTGAAATTACTAAAAAATGTAAAGACTCTGCAAATGGTCCTAATGGCAAACAGCAAATGAAAAAAACACCTATTCAAGAAAATCTATGGAAATTCTGTAAGAAAAGCAAAACTCTGCGGTATTTGAACCAGCGCTGCTCCTTCTCCCTCCTGCTCCTAGTTCAGAGACAAAGAGGGAAATTTGACAATGATAAAAGGGTCAGTTCATCAGGGGATATAACAATTATAAGCATATATGTGGCCAATATCATTGCACTGAAGTACATGAAGCATAAACTTCCAGAAATGAAAAGAGAAAGACAATTCTACAATAATAGAGATTTTAATACTCTACTTTTATTAATGGATATAACAACTAGATAGGTAATCAACAAGGAAACAGAAGACTTGAATGACCCTATAAACCAACTAACCTAACAGATGTCTATAGAACACTCCATCAAACAACAGCATATATACTATTTTTAAGCACAAATGGAACATTCTCCAGGACAGACTATATGGTAGGGATAGAAATAATAGAAAAGATAGAAATAATACAATTTATTTTCTGCAACAACAATGGAATGGAATTAAAAATTAGTAACAGGTACAGTTTGGGAAACCTATGAATGTGTGGAAATTTAACAACACACTCCTTGCTTCGGACTGAATGCTCGTGCCCCCCAGAAAAATTCATACTTTGAACTCCTAACTCCTAAAGTGATGGTGTTAGGAGATGGGGCTTTGGGCAGGAAATTAAGCCATGAAGGTGGAGCTCTCATGAATGGGATTAGTCCCTTTTAAGAACATGAGCTGCTCCCCTCTCTTTGCTCTCTGACATGTGAAAATACAAGAAGATGGTCATCTGCGTATCAGGAAGAGAACTCTCACCAGAACCCTGACCTTGGATTTCCAGACTCCAGAACCAGGAGAACTAACTTGGTGTTGTTGATAAGCCACCCAATTTATGGTATTTTGTTATCGCAGCTCAAAATGACTAAGACACTCCTAAATAGCCAATGGGCCAAAGAAAAAATCGAAAGGAAAATGAGAAAAAAGCAATGTGGTAAATGATAGAAAGCTAGCAAGGAGATAAAAGGGCATATAGAGAGTAGATACTAATTCAGTCTAGGAAAATGAAAGAAAGTTCTGCAGAGGAAGCAACATTTGAAGTAGGTCTTAAAAAGACAAATATGAATTTCTGTGACAAAGGAGGAAGAAAGAGAATAAAAATAATAAAAATTTAATAATAATAATAAAGCAGTTTACCAAAGCAGGGTATTAAAGTGGATGATACATTCTGGAATAATAAGCACATCACGGTGACTAGAGTGTCAGGCATGTGACAGGTGCAGGCAATGCAGGAAGACGATGCTGGAAAGGGTGGTTAGGACCTGGTGGTTAACAGGCAAGTACACCATTCCATGGAGTATGGACTCTATTTTGGGTAACAGGACACCACTAACATTTGTAAAAAGGGAAGTGACATAATCAGCTTGTGTTTTATATCACATTCTATCTCACAACAATCATGTGTAGTATCATTTTCTCTTCGATGTATAATATAAGCTTTTCAAGTCAGATAAAACACCCTGAACTTCCTCTAGCTCCACTGGTGTAATGCTGTGGACACTGAAGCACTTTAATAAAACAATTACTTCTTTACTGCACAAACAGGGCAAAATTCCTAGAGATATTTTGCCCATAAGCTGCCCAACAAGCATTTCTTTCATTTTTTAATTTATTCAGTCTTGTTGGCTGTTCACTATAACTGAGCAAATTATAACTGAATTATGCTTCCTTATTCTTTAATGCCACTAGGAAAGAAATCTTAATAACCTCTTCTCTTACTTCTATGTAGCAATTTTTTAAGTGACAATGCTCAATAGGAAATGAGACCAATTAAGCACCAGATCTTTGTTACTGTGGTTTGTATCCACAAGAAGGTAAAAGCCATCTGCATCTAAAGACCATAATAAAATCTGCAACACAGCAATGTGCCAAATATATTGTTTATTGTAACTGTTCTAGAAAAAAATTGTAATGAAATAAAAGCACTGTGATTTAGAAACCTACCAGCAAATTTAATCTGAAAGCAAAGATCCTTACCACCATTCGCTATGAGAACGCTATCTCCCACCTCTCCTAAGAAATTACAAAGATGCACATGGGACTGGGTACTACAGCAAATGTGTAAAAGGGACTATCCAGCTGAGGTGATAAAGCCAAAAATGTTATTTGACTCAATCATCTCTGTTTTATGATTTTCACAAGCAAAGCTTAATCACCTGAAAACAAAAGCAGAGGCAGTTCAAGGTTAAGAGAGGAGTTTAGGAAAAGTCAAAGAGAACCTTCAGAGTTGCTAGTAAAGGCACCTTACAACCGCTCAAGGTGGTGGCGGAAGCCAAGGTTTGGGTGGAGAGAACCAGAGTAAGAAATTGAGAGGGAAGGCTGTAGTGCACCAAAAGGAAACTTGAAGGGAAATTCAAGGTTCTTGGAAGGAGAAGCTTGGAGAGGGGCAAAGTAAAATGATGAAAAGGACTTTACTCCAGGGTAGGAAGAGTGAAGGGGAAATAAAGCTGATACCAGTGAGAATGGCTGTGCCCGCTTTGAAGCATTGGGTATACTACAGATGAGAAAGGCAGCAGGCCTTGAGAGGAAGTAGAAGGCTGAACGAGGGACTGCCATCCAGGACAGAGTGAAAATGCCCAGAAGGACAGCAAACAGTGGGGATGAGGTTGGGAGAATGGAATAGAGAAATAAATGCAAATGGAGACATGGTAGCTTAAGAGAAATTGTTAAATAATTTTGCAGAACAATGTTCTGGAAATCATAATGAAAAATATGACATACTCCTCCTCTACTTTCATAAGAATAAGTGAGAGTAGAATTATCCAGGAAAGAGTTTGGAGAGGAGTCAAGGGCAAATGTCAGAGGTGTACATCAATTATTAAGGAAATGCAATAGATTCTTCCTTCATTTATGTATTTATAGACTATGGTCATCTTTACTAAATTGGCCATGTTCTAGCTAAGACTACTAAAAAGGCATTTGGAAAAAAGAATAACATTTATCCTAAAACTAGAATTCAAGTTAAGCTAGCTTCAAGAAGATGGTGTAATCTAGATCAGTATTTCTCATATTTTAATGTTCGTAGACACCACTGGGGGATCTTGTTAAAATTTAAATTCTGCCTCAAGAGGTCAGGGATTGGACCTGAAAGTCTGGATTTCTAACAAGCTCCCAGATGACACTTACATAATGGTATGCACACCACTAACAGTAACAAGGACCTAGATTTCAGTACCTTCAAAATATGTGTGATGGGTGTGTGCCTTTGAGGAATGTTTCTCAAACTCTAGTGTACTTATAAATGACTTTGGAATTTTGCTAGCATGCAGATATGGTTCAGGAGATCTCAGGTGGGACCAAAGAGTCCACATTTCTGAAGATCCCAGGTGTACAGATGCTGCTGGTTCATAGACTATACTCTGATCAGCAAGGAATTATAGAACATACAATTAAACCCCAGTTTTGCCTAACATAATTCACACTGTCAGGATATAATTTCTATTATCCAAAATCAACTGGATAAAGCAATCCAGACAGGTTTCTCCTGACATTTTCAAGAAATCAAAATGATTGCAAGAAAATAATAATAACCACAAAATAAAATTGTCTGACTATATATTATATATTGCCTGGGGAAGACATCATCCTAAAATAATCTCACCCATAGGGCTCCCAGACATTGCCTACCTTTGTAAAAATATCAAGAGAGCACTAGGTGTCCAACTATCAGTGAGGATTAAAGCCAAAGGAACCATTTATGGGAACCAAGTGCAGGAATTACTTTAAGAATTTGTAAACAGTCCCTGCTTTCCAGCTTGCTGTCAATTCCCACAACTATACTAAGAATTTCTTCTGATTTGCAAAATAAATGAAGGCAAAAGACAGAACCAGAATAGTAAGTAAATTTGCACCCAGTTTTATGATGAATATATAAGCAAAATTAAAAAATAATTGGTAATACATTTTTCCTATTAGTAAATGTGATGCACAACCATAGTCACCTATGTACACATAACCTCAGGAAGGGAAGACCTGACTTCTATTAGGAAACATGACATCTGACCAACCTATATGAATTCCCCAAAGGGGTGCCCATAGGCAGAGAGACATCTGGTCAAGTTTCCCTCTAAAAAGATTTTAAAAATCAAGTTAATATGGGATTGGAAGTCTTTAGAAGCATACAACTTTAGAAGCGTACAACCATTATTTAGGGTAGTCAGGATATAGTTCCAGAGACCTAAAATCAGTATGATAAAACAAAATATGTTCTGAGTTTTTTAATTAAAAACTTCAAATTTTCTGCAAAAAAAAAAAAAACCATTTAACAGCATTTGCCTAATTTTATATTGGTCATAAATTATTTAGGGAGAAGGAAAAAAAGACAGTAATGAACATGAACTTCTCTGATAAAAGTAGTTTAAACAAGTGCTCCTCAGAGAATCTTTCTAACACAGTGCTTATTTAACATGTTTATAAAGAAGTGCAGAGTGAAATCTCCAGCTCGACCATGACAAAAAGCTCTGTGATGCAATGAAAGTTCAAGAGGTTTGTGATATACTGCAAGATTGTGCATCTTTATGGTTAGACAGAAAATTACAAATACAGAGAAACATGTTCCCTCTACCAAGCATTGGAGAAAGTCATATAAAATGCAGCCGTGGCCTTCTAGGAGCTCAAATCTCACAGAGAGGGAGAAATGCAAATTATTACTTGCAACCAATGAAATGAGGACTAATGGAGCCATGTGCCTAGAATCATGAGATGCAAGGATAGGGTTGGGGGGGGTCACAAAAGGCTTCACAGGTGAATAACAGCATCATGGAGGATGGGAAGGAATTCGCATAGAGAGCATCATGCAACAAGGCAGGGAGAGACAGCAGCTGCCCCTATGACACCAAACAGCGTGGCTTATGAGGAAGAAGTGAAAGGACACAAAGCTGAAAAGGTCATTAGGATGGAGACCACAAATGGCCTTTAATACAGTGCCACAGCCCAACGAACAACCTCAAAGGCATCTTCTAAATAAGATGCACTGTGCAGAAAATAAAAACAAAAATTACAAAAAAAAATCAGAGATCATCATTTATAAAACCACAGCTTAAATAAGGTTTCCTTGAAAAGATCTAATGTGACTTGAGAAGGTCCAGATAAAAGCTTTTACAATATTCAGAAAATGAAGGGAAGAGGTTAATATGCCAAGACAAATTGCAAAGATTAAGGTTCTAAAGTTTGGACTGGAGAAGACTGAAGTCTATAAAATCATGACATCAATAAGGTCTTTTCTCTAAATTTTAGAACACCAACTTCAAGGAAAATCCTTGAAGCCTGAAGAAAAAAAGTGATTCTGGAGCATACAAAATTTGTATAAATGTTCACCCAAATCAACTTTCAATGCTAGGACTGGACGTCCCCAAGGTAGTCTTCCCCTGGTAAAATCTTACTCATCCTTCCAGACCCACCTAATGTCACTGCTACACTTTCACCAATTAGAATTCATTTTTCCCTCCCCAAGACTTCCATGGCGTAGGACAGCTCTTAACACAGCCTTCCTTCTGTCTCTCCAAACTGTAACTAAATTTCCTAAGGCTAGGCACCATACGTTATTGATATGTGTATACCCAACAGTATTTAGATTCAATAAATGCATATTTATTTAATGTAAAAATATTCACGGAGAGCCTATTAAATGCAAAGCACTGTGTTTAATACTTCTACACAATAAAGAAATGAGAAACACAATCTCTCCCCAGAAGACCTCACATCTGGTAGGGAGGTTCAGTAAAGAAAGGTTACTTTAATATAAAATCAAGGAAGAAGGTGCAATCAAAGGATTCATTTGTGTAATTTTTTTCATTCATTCCCTACCTCATTCCAAAAGGATTTTTTTTCGAAAGGATTCTTAACCACTTATGGAAACACAGCATGACACTAAAAAGGCTAGCTATTGAAGTAAAGTAAAAGTAACAAAAAACCCAAGATGGAGTCAAGGTAGTTCACAAAAGTCTAACAGAAGTTAGAGATGGGCAGGAAAATCTTGAGTTAATGGATTCTCAGCAATAGTTGCTCCAAAGTTCAGCTTTTCCTGAAATGAGGCCTTTAAGCAAACACTGTGTGTTGTGT
This sequence comes from Phoca vitulina, assembly GCF_004348235.1. Lineage (NCBI taxonomy): Eukaryota > Metazoa > Chordata > Mammalia > Carnivora > Phocidae > Phoca > Phoca vitulina. The sequence continues at coordinate 30,664,588 of NW_022589707.1, read as the reverse complement.
GGACCACTTCCTTACCAACTCTGCTGTGATGCATACAATAATCACTTTCCTGAGGCTGCTTATTCATAATGACCCTCTCTATCTGGCAAATGACCTAATGCCACAATACAACAAAGTAAAAGCAATTCTCAAGGGAGGTCAAACACAGCTCTAAGATGGTCTGATTTGAATTAAGTAAAAAAGATTGAATTTCTAGCACAATGGATGTATTATATATTCCTCAGGAATATTCCACAAACATTACTTATCATGACTGAGTTTCAATAAGGATAAAGCAGCACAGAGTTAGAAACTGGTCTCTGAGAAAAAATAAGACTCAATTAAGGGGCATAATGAACTTTGCTAATCAGCTGACCAACAGCCAGGATTGTATCATCTCATGAAAACCTAAAAAGCTACATGTGGTTATTATCCCACTCTTAAGCAGAAGAAGCTAATTTCTCTCAGAAAAAGTCATGTGTCTTCTTCAGCATACTCATCAATGGGTGCTTGAGATCCTAGAGACTTGGGGCCTGGTCACAATGATTTTAGGATACACAATTTTCAAGGTCAGCATTCCCAATCACCATACTCCAAAGGAAAAGACTTGATAAGACATCTTTAGAATAACTAAGATTAGGCAATGTTTCAAAATATCTTTCAAGATAAACTGGCTGCAAAATGTACTCTCCCTAGATAAGTGAGATAATTTGCTCTATGCAGCTGTTAGCTACAAACTAATAAAATGCTACAGGATGTCTGCAACTGATTTTAGAGCAAGTTCTATGAAACCATTCTTAAAGGCAATAATTAGAGATAAGAAACAGGGGTTTTTTTGGTTTTGTTTTTACAGACCACCCCTAGTCTGTGGTAACAAATTCCAAAAGAGCATATAGAGAACTTTTTTTTCTCTTTTCTAAGTGGGAAGAAAAGTGAGAAAGGGCATATACCCTACTCGCTTAGTAGTGAATCAAGCTATTAAGACACAAAGTAGAATCCCAAATGTATTTCTCCTTTACTCGCTCAAAAGTATTTACTAAGCTATCAGGAAAACATTAATAGATTCTGATTTTGACTGTCTTGTTAGGCACCATAATAGGGTGGAGGAGAAAGGAGGGCACCTATAGCATAAATATAGATGTAACTTAGTCTGTTCCCCAAATTAAAGAAGCCCCCACCAAAATAATAACAATAACAACAACAACAACAATAATAATAATAAAACAAAGTCTTCATTGTTAAGATATTGCCTTCAAGGTATTGAGTATGAAAACAGCAAAAGCTGCTTGCTAGTTTTGTTCAGAGTTGCCATGAACTTAAAAGCTGCCAGACATTCTGATTTGGGTCCAGTGTTGGGGGAAAGATGATCATTCTTTAAAAAAAAAAAAAAGGTATAGATTCAGTGTCCAATCATAGAGAACCAGAAATGTGGGGCCAACAAGGATGAGGAATGGAAGCCAGGACCTTTGAAATGGTCCTCAAACAGTTTCAAAGAGAAAGGAAATTCACCGGGCTGCCTCCTACACGAGGTATAATTACAAGAAAGCAGAAGAAGGAAGTCTTGAAGTCTATAAAATCTACAATATTTTATCTTGCCCCATGAAGCTGAGAAATGTAAACTATTCAAATGCCAACCCAACAGGATCTAAGTTTCCATAAGCGCAATAATCAAATTCACTCCATAGGTAAACATCAAAAATTGCCCACCTTATACTTCTTAAGAGTCACCTGAAGATTGTCTTGCAATTTAATTTGTTTTGTTTTGTTTTTACTTGTTGTTTTTGTTGTTACTGTGATTTCTGAAGCACGGAGATATGTATATTAAACAAAGTGCTTACATGAGTTCCAAAGAAAGGAAACTGCATCCAATTGTAGATAAGCCACCCTAAGTAGGAATAACAATGGTCATTGTAGGGTAGACCAAACTTTGTCAAAAAGAACTACATATTCTAAAAGAGGCAATTCCTATATGTTTTAGGACATATTTTTTTAAATTAGGACTTAGGGAATTTTTTAAGAAGTAGGGAAGGGATACATGGGTGGCTCAGTCGGTTAAGCATCTGCCTTAGGCTCAGGTCATGATCCCAGGGTCCTGGGATTGAGTCAGGCATCAGGCTCCTTGTTCAGCAGGGAGTCTGCTTCTCCCTCTGCCTGCCACTCCCGCTGCTTATGCTCTCTATCTCTTGGACAAATAAATAAATAAAATCTTTAAAAAAAAAATAGAAGAAGAAGAAGAAATAGGGAAAAGCCTAGAAAGACAACGTGGTGGCAAAGTCTGAATGGCCTTAAGTACAGAGGCAAGATTTAAGTAATAGTGATGGTGTTGAACTGAACTTGGACATGAAATTACAACACTGGGCAAGTTTCCCAGGTTATTCCTTCAGTGATTTCAAAGGGGTATACAAATCGGAAAAGCAATTCTGGGAATTTTAGGGAAGAGATCCAAACTATTTTGGAGTTCCAGAGAGAAACTTGAAGCATCCTCCAATGGCTTTATTCAAAAATTGCAAATATAACTACCTCCCTTATGCATGACTGTTTTATCTTTGCATTTAAGTGTTCTGCACCCACAGAAGAATTTTGATGTTGACATACCCCAGATTTTACTTTTTTTTTTTTTTTCATTTTGGAAGGGGGTGCATAGGGAGAGAAGAATCTTAAGCAGGCTCCATGCTCAGCATGGAGCCCAATGCAGGGCTGGATCTCACAACACTGAGATCATGACCTGAATCAAAATCAAGAGTCTGACACTTAACCGACTGAGCCATTCAGGCACACCCAGATTTTACATTTTGAAGGCCATTTGAATTGGAATTTTATTAATGAATGTAACTATTACCACAGTTAAATCTCTCTTAATATCCATCACCTCAAAGGGAAAGCCTTGAACTGGGTAACATCCGATTCAAACACACCTACTGCAAATTACTAACTTCTACTAGGTTAGACATTGCTGCAAATCTCTAACCTATACCCTATCTCTTAATGTCTTCCCCACCCCAACGTGCAACTACACAAAGAAGAATGTAATTCAATTGCTTCCCATGCTTACTGCAGTAATTTCATATCAGTCTTAATTTTGTTTTAAAAGGGCTTTCTTCAAGTATAAAGGTTATGCTATTGACCCACCATCCCTGGATCACGTGCATTCAGTGGGCTTTCTGGGAGTGGGGCTCTTGAATCCTTTCACACTCCACAGCCAGGTGCCCTCTGCAAAAAATCACTCACATGTGCAACATGCAACATAGATAAAATATAAAGTGGGGAGAAATATTTCTCTAAATATACTGAAGGAGGTAAACAGACTGCTCTGTGTACTTGTTAAATTCTGACCCTATTTGTACATTACTGGGATGTTTTAAATGCCTTCAGAGATAATTTTAAAATACAATTAGTGTTTATTAAAACCTGATAGATGGACTTCTTTTTAAAAAAATGAAGTCAGGGGCGCCTGGATGGCTCAGTCATCAAGCGTCTGCCTTCGGCTCAGGTCATGATCCCAGGGTCCTGGGATCGAGCCCCGCATCGGGCTCCCTGCTCTGTGGGAAGCCTGCTTCTCCCTCTCCCACTCCCCCTGCTTGTGTTCCCTCTCTTGCTGTCTCTCTCTCTCTGTCAAAAATTAAATAAAATCTTAAAAAAAAAAAAAATGAGGTCAATGATGTAAATCTTGCAGGCTCTATTTGTATCAGAGGTCAGCACCCCTATAGAAGTGATGTGCCAAGCTACTGAATCCTGTTTCTGGCAAGCAAGGGCGGGGAAAAGCAGCAGAAGCCCAGAATGGGCAACTCAAACCTATCTTTGATGCCTAGATATTTGAGGCCTTCCTGACAAATATATTTCAAATTGACCTTTTGATCTTGTATAATCCCTTTTTTATGCTTCATTTTTCCCAATGGCATTTATCACTATTTAACACACTATATATGTTATTTTTTTTTATCCACCTCTCCAGGGCAGAGATTTTTGTCTGTTTTATATCCCCAGTGTTAGAACTTAGCAGGATTTCAGAAGCTATTTGTGGGAGAAAGGAAGGAAGGAAGGGAGGGAGGGAGGGAGGGAGGAAGTTAATCCAAACAAAGATCCTATAGGAGGTATTTGCCTGCATTGCATACCTTCCCATGTCACTTTAATTAGAAACCAACCCTCCCTTAAAACTTAGATGAAACTAACTAGTAAGGAAATGAATGTTTTTCTAGACATAAAGAGGCAATGAAGAGGCACAAATAATATTTTGCAATCTGGGGAGATATCACTCAGAAGAGAGCTTTTAAGGAACAACAACAACTAAAAAGAAGGTTGAGAAAGAAAATAGAAAGGTCTTTGCAGATGACCAGTGGTCACAGCTGCTCACATCATCTGTATTTCCTTTCTCAAAAATCAGGACCTTCCTGGGCCTTGGCCCACAAGTACCCCAGAAAGTGCCTAAGTGGTTCCACCAAACTGAACTAGGCTTGAAATTATAACATGAAAATGCCTATCATCCAGCCTTATTTTTGACAGGTGCTCTCATACTTTTATAGAGCTTAGAGAGAAGAATCTCCACCAGCTGAAAAGTTCTCCTTAAATCACTCCTGTGGTGATTTAAGCTTTTTCTTGCTTGTCCCCCTGCAGTGAAGAAAGAACAGCTGCTCATCATCACTCATATAATATCCTTTCACACGCAGTGAAAACCAAGAAAACAACCATATTTGAGAATGCCTGTCAAAAGACAATTCTCCTGGGAACCACTCATGGCCTCTGTGTCTATGATTTCACTGAACCTGAAGACTGTAATTAAGTCCCTATTCAGACGTCACTTCTGTAGGCTAAATAAACCCAGTCCTTCAGACTTTCATCACAGAGCAAATTTCTCAACCCTTTTAATATTTTCGGTTGGATTCCTCTGGATTCTCTCCAAATTCTACATAATTAAATCATGACCAGGGTTGCAGGAGAAAAAAAGAATTGCGTGGTAGCTTCTTAATGTTATACTCTTGCATTTGTACACCTTGTTTTTTCTCCTTATGTGAATTACCCGGCGTAGTTCTCTACCAAGCTATGCTGTTTACATTTTCTACTTCTTGCAATTTGCCAGGATTATCTTGGAATTGTAAACCTACTTTTCTTTTTCAGAGTACTAGAACCCTAGCCTGGTTTGGTCATACTGACATATCATATGTTAATGAAAATGAATAATGCCAGGGTCAGAACTGTGATCTGCAGAGTATTATTCACAATGCACTTCCACAAACTTCCCAGGATGAGTCTAAAATCATGAGTGGGACACTCTACAGTTTAAATTTCAACTCTGCCATCTACTAGTTTCAGGATTGTTTGACAAATATTGTAATTTTCTGAGGATAATAAACCTACTTCGCAGGGCTATCAAGAGATAGGAATTGAGTTAATAATGGAAAGAATATGGCAGAGTGATATGTACTCTACCATACTACTGATATGTACCTACTGTTTTACCTTCTTTATGGAACAGCCATCCTTGCCATTTTGAACTACTTCCACAGCACAATGGCAAAGGTCAAGAAGGCTCATTTTTCTTCAGAAATGAAACTCAACGTGGAGGATGCAAAGCTGGACAAAGTAATAACAGTAAGTCAAAGGACTTAACTCTCAACATAAACCTCACAATCCCCTGTTTTTCAGGAAGGACAGCAGAAATGACATGGAGAAGGGGATATAAGCACTGGTGCACAGGTAAGAAGTACAGGGAAACTCAAGACAGTAAGCTGATAGAGGCAAAATAAACTCAGAAACCACACATCTGAATTTGACTACTTATCCCAGTTATTCCTGAATATTAGAATACAAGACTATTCAGATGTAAATTTAACATTTCATTTTAGAAAAGATAATGGCTTACTGGTTCAACAATAGTGAAAATATTAATGCTTTTCACTTTCTGTGAAAATAATTTTTGATTCTAATATTTCAAAAAGGCATGTATGTTTCAATGTCAAGAGGTTATATATTATTTTAGATGAAAAACAAGATTAAAATTTTTCTATTTTTTAAAAGATTTAAATTAATCCCAACTAAAACAGGGCAGGAAATTCTGTATTTTCTGTATTTCTGTATTTTCTGAATTACTGTATTTTCCCTAATGCCTTCCCTGACATTTCACCTCTTGATGAGGAACTCAACTGGACAACCAAAGAGTTCCCTCCTTCACAGGAGTACTACAAAAACATAACTACTGTTTGACCAACAAAGCACCTATGGATAGCTTCAAAATTGCTGGTTTACAAGAATATAATTTTATCTGTAATTTTAAATGATTTCTCAATAACGTGGTAAAAACTTTTAATCAATTGTACGCTACGTAACATAGTGTTTCCAGAGGAAAATCATTTTTACAGCATTAATAGAGAATGACTGACAAGCCATGAGCTCTTCCACACACCAGGTACTACGTGAAGTGCTTTATGTGGCTTATCTCATTTAACCCTCCCAACATCCTTAACACAGGTGGATAAGGAAATTGAAATTCACAGAAGGTAAGTCACTGTTCAGGGTGTCACAGCTAAGACAGATACTTAAGAATATCCAAATCAAGATAGGAATCTCAACCCAACCCAGTTCTGGTCATGAAATCAAGTTAGTGGGTCATGATCAGCATTTCTTTTAATAGGATATAATAGGAAAGAACAGAATAGGACCATAAATAGTAAAAGAGAAAATAATAAACGTTTTTTTGAAAGCTACTTCTCTACACCACTGTTATACCAGAAGTAACTAAGCATCTGGAAATAAAACTTTAAAGCTTTCCAGAATATTCAGAGATCATTTAATCCTACTGTTCTATTTCATTTTATAGATGAAGAAACTCAAAGGAAGTTTGGATGGCTTTCTATACGCATAGTCACATGGTAGTCGATGGGAGGGTCAGAACAAGAGCCCAGGGATGTTGAAAGTAAATTGATTTGAGAAAGATACAGCATATTTCACTTTGGGAGTGAAAGGGGATACTATCAATAACTACACCAGGAAGATAGACATAAATCTGAACTGTCCTGGGCAAACCAGAAGGTATAGTATATGGCTTTAGAAACAAACAAAACTTGTCTAAAAGCAAACATGGCTGGAAAAAATTTGTGTGTTAATAGAAGTCTCGCTCTCTCCCTCTCTCTTTTTTTTTTTTTAAACAAGACAGAGCAGTTTGAACTTACACATAAATCTGTAAGCAAGTAATAGCCTTATTTCTATTTTTTTTCTTTTTGTTTTGATATTTGTATAATTTAAACACTAAGCTACCAGAGAAACAGGAGGGAAAAAAATACACTTTATGCAAACATAGCAAAGAAACTATCAAGACCTTATCAAAGATGAACAAAGATTTCTCAGTATTTTCCAATTTTGATACCAAAACCAGCAAGTGCAGATTTAAACTAAATTGCTGACACTGTAAAATAATGCTCACCAGATGCAAGCCACATTTAATGCAAGTAACAGTTTCTATAAATATAATTCATAACTAATATTAATATTCAAAGAACTTAGCAAAGAAAACTAAAAAAAGGAGTATTTATTTTCACATGTCATTTTCTCAGTCAGAACTTCAGAGTGAAGATTAGTACAGGTATTCCTTACCCCAGCTAAGTGTTATGTAGCGATGAATGGACTTTTCAGTGAGAAGATAACTAATATTTTAGCCTACAAAATCATTATGTAAATTTAACTGGTTTATACTGCAGCCCTTATGACTTGAAACATCTGTTCAACACAAGTTTTTCTTATAATACATGAAGTTTCAAACTGCATATTACAGCAGTTTGCAGCATATTTATAACATGATGGTTTTGTCCTTTACTAGATAAGAGACTTTTAAGGTGTGACCTGTATTGAAGTACTTTAGTTATTGCTCACATCACCATCTGCTCATATATATTTTCACCTAAAATTATATGGCATTCATAACTATATTAGAATATTATCTTCACACAATTTGGCACTTAATTATATGTATTAATATCTCACTTACCTGAGGTCACCAATTCAACATCATGAAAAATAAGGACCAAAGATGAGACCGAAAAAGGAGATAAAAGAGTGGTCAAGTTGGCAAGATACATATCCTAATGCCTACACACTGAATCAATGGTGCGGCCCTAAGGCCTTCACACTCAGCCTCTGTACTCATAATTTAGACACAGTTCAAAGTAAGAGTACTGATTTTCCCTTCCACAAAATATTATAATAACTAAACTGGAAAAGAGTCACTAGATTGTCACAGAGAAGCATGCTGAGAACAACATAATATAAAATCAGAGTTTGTAAGCAGGTGAAGGAAAAATCTTAGTATATAATTATTTATAAGAAGTCAAAATAAAGCAAACAGGAACTCTCCTGCCATGCTAGCAGGAATACGAATGTGTACAACCATTGTGGATAACAGTTTGCATGCACTGAGTGAGATACTTTCCTATATAGCCCCATGGAACCATGTGTGATAATGGGTCATCACTGTTACTTATGCTAATAAACCTAGTAACTATTCAACTCACTAGGAAATTAGACTGAAATGTGGCACATGAACAAAAATTAACTCCAAATGGATCTTAGACCTAAATATAAAATCTACAACTATAAAATTTCTAGGAGAAATGTTCATGACTTCTAAGTAGACAAGGATTTGTTAGAAGAATGTAAAAAAGCACTAACAATAAAAGAAAAAATGGACAAATTTAAATTCATCAAAATTAAAAACTACTCCTCTAACAAAATTATGTAAAAAATGAGAAAGGCCAGCCATACAATAGAAGAAAATATTTATGAAACATGTCTCTGACAAAGGACTGGTACCCAGAAAGAACTCATAACTCTCTAAGACAAATAAACCAACTTCAAAATGAGGAAAAAAAATCTGAACACACACTTCACAAATAAGTAAGGATGACCAATAGGGACTTGAGAAGATGCTTCTTCAAGTCCCTATTGGTCATCCTTACTTATTGATCAGATGAAAACAAAGATTAAAACCACAGTGAGCTACCAATGCACTCCAACAGAATGGCTAAGAGTCAACATTGGCAGCAGAACACACGGACAGACACTTCACCAGAGAGGACATATAGATGGCACGTAAGCACATGCAAAGATGTTCAACACCATTAGCTATTAAGGAAATGCAAATTAAAACCAAAATGGGATATTATTACACAACTATTATGGTGGCTAAAATAAAAAATAACGGCAACGCCAAATGCTGGCAAGGATGCAGAGAAATAGGACAAATCATACATTGCTGGTGGAAATGCAAAAAGACACACCATTCTGGAAAATAATTTGCCAGTTTCTTAAAAGAAAGAAGAGAAGAGAAGAGAAAAGGAAAAGGAAAAAGAAAACATACCCTACTGGACATTTATCCCAGAGAAAGTAAAATTTATGTCTGCAAAAAAGCATGTACACTCTAGTTCACAGCAGCCATGTTGTAACAGTGAAAAATGGAAACAATCCTAATGTCTTTCAATGGGTAAGTGGTTAAATAAACTGTGCCACATCCATGTTACTCAGTAATTAAAAGGAAAGAACTACTGACACACGTAAGACAATGAATATTAAGGGTATTGCATGAATATTGAGGGCATTGTGTTGGGTAAAAAAAAAAACCAATCTCAAGAGACTATATTCTGTATGATTCCATTTATATAACATTCTCGAAATGAAAAATTATAGAGATGGGGAAGAGACTGTTTCCAGGGCTTCACAAAGGGAGCAGCAAGAGGTGAGGGAAGGAAGCCAACCAGGATGAGTGTGACTGTAATGGGCTAACATGAGGAATCTTTGTGGTGATGGGACAGTTCTATAACTTGATTGTGGTGGTGGTTACATGAATCTAAACACGATAAAATTTCATAGAACTACTATACATGTACAAAGAAATTAGTGTGTGTAAAACTAATGAAATCTGAATAAGCTCTATGAATTGTACCCGTGTCAGTTTCCCGGTTTGGACACTGTACTAAGGTTACACTAGATATTACTACAGCGGGAAAACTAGGTCAAGAGTACATAGGACCTCCCTGTATTATTTTTGCAACTATGACTCTATAATTATTCCAAAAGAAAAAGGTATTAAAAAAAGAGAGAGATGAACAATCCCAAGTGTTGCCAAGAATGTGGAGGAACTCAAATTCTTACTCTTTACTAGTGGAAGTGTAAAATGACACAAGCATATTGTAAAACATTTTGTAAGTTTTTCATAATATTAAACATATATTTATCATAAGACCCAGGAAGTCAATTCCTAGGTATTTACCCAAGTAAAGTGAAAACATATGTCAATACAAAGCCTTGTGCACAAATATTCTTTCCAGCTTTATTCATCTTAGCCAAAAACTGGAAACAATCCAAATGTTCATCACAGATGGATGTATGAACAAATTGTGGCACATCCATTCAATGGAAAATTCAATGGTAATGAAGAGAAATAAACTACTGATTCAAGCAACAGCACGAATGAATCTCAAAATCACAAAAGAAGCCAGATTAAAGAACACATACTATTTGATCCCACTTATGCAAAATCTAGTATAGGAAAAACTAATCCATTGTGACAGAAAGATCAATGGTGTCTTGTGCCAGGGGTGGAACTGAGGGGGCAAGGGGCACCAGGGTGTATCTGAAGGGGAAGGAAATGTTCTATATGTTGATTTTGATGCTAGTTACAAGGACGTATACCTTTCTCAAAACCCAGTAAATTACATACTTAAAATAAGTTTATTTTATTGTATGTATATTATACCTCAATAAAGTTGATGTTTGTAAAATGTGGTATTACAACAGAGTTATCAGGTAGCAATTAGAGGTCATGAATTCGATGTACCATGGCAACATGCACAAAAGGGAAAGAACCAAGTAGGATTTACAGCACAATACCCTGGATTTACAGCACAATACCATGGGGAGGCAGCTAATCACAGTAGTTCAAGGTGTAGACTCTAGAAGTAGAGGGCCTAAACTGAAATCCTGGATCCACACCTATGAGTTATGTACTCTTTGGCAAGTTACTCAACCTTTTTGTGCCAAGAGGGTAAGAGTATCTACCTCACAGAATTGCTGTGAGGATTAAATGAATTAATGCTGGCAAAAGCTTAAAATAGTATCTGGAATGTGAAAAATGCTATATAAGTATTTGTTTAAAAAATAAATACAAAAAAATAAAACACGATAACCCTCAAGGATACACATATATCTAAATAAGCTGATGGAGAGCAAATTGTAGGGACACCCATTAAATACTTGACATTAACACTTAATGAAGACAAAGCAATACAGACAGAAGAAAAATAAGTAATAAGCTAAACTAAAAGAGGGGCTATAAACTGATCAATGATGAGAGTCTGCCATGAACAAGCAAATTCTGTGCACTAGAAGTCACAAAGGGGAAAAAGTACAGTCAAAAGGCTAAACTATCTGGCCATACTTGATTTAAGGAACAACCTATAGACTTCACTCTTTGTCCTGAACTATCAGAACCATAAATAACAGGTGTATAAATGATAAGACTGAAGTATAAGAAAGAAGAAGACAAAGGCAAAGACAGGGCAACAGGCTAGCATACTGTTACATACACATACACATGCACACACACATACAAACACGAGGACTCAATAAGTTTTAGAGTTGCCATTATGTCCAATAAAGGGGATACTATGATAACAAGTCTTGAATGATTCTCATTATTTATGTATCTCACCACAAAACTGAAAGCTACATGAGGATGGGATTGTCCACAGTTCTGGTACACAGCAGTGATCCCTAAATAACTATTAATCCTATTCATTAATAATCACTGAATGCCTACTGTGTGCTAGATGTTCCGCAGAGCTCTACATCAAATAAGTTCCAAATGCAACACTAATTAAGTGGTCACTAAAAATTAAACAAGAGTTTGACATTTACAGGAGCAAATACAATCTATTATCAGTGGGATTTTGCCAGAATATTCTTTAAAAGTGTAGTTGAGTCAGAGGAAAAGCAAATGTATGCTTCTCTACTTTAAAAGATGAAAAGCAAGCCGGTCTCATGGAAAATAAAGTATTAAACTTATTCATAAGGTAATAATATGTAGTTTCTAATCATAAACAGCATGCACTCAAAAGAGGAATTTCATATGTGAATTAAGTTTTGTTTTTTTTCAAAAAGACTCCTGCAGCTACCATGCAAGAAGACTTGCATGTGGTCTGTTTTACACATAGGATTTTATTGCCCAGCCAGGGACCGTATTAAAGAGAAAGAGAAATAAAAGGACGAACAGCAATCAGCAAACATGAATAAGCAGGGCCTGCATCCTTACCAACAAAACTCCAGTAACTACAAGTAATGAAAGTAATTATTTCAACAAGCATCTGAAATAAAAGCTGAATGGACTTTGGAAAAAAAACATTAGAGTAAAATTTGTTTTCAAGAGGAAAATACTAAGATATTCAGAGATACAGAGATACTTCAAACATTCTCAGCTGTGTGGTCTCAGCTGAGGAAGTGACACTGGTCCTCTGGGATCACATCACAGACTTGCAAAGTCAAAAGTCTGTAACAAGTATCACAATCTAAAGAAAGCATGGGTAACATCCTGCACTTAAAGTCCAGAGGGATTTGCTTGCAGCTTTGCAGAGCTCCTCAATCCTGTCCGCACAGTAGAATCACCTGAAGTTCTTTATAAAAGTACAAGACAGAGACCCCACTCCTGACCAGTTAAATCAGAATAACGAGGGCTGGAGGCTCTACACTCTCTACTGATCAATAAAAATAATGTATTCTTTTCTTTAATTAAACTTGTCATTTTGAGATAATTATAGATTCATATACAGTTTTAAGAAATAATACAGACATAAGCCATGTACCCTCTATCCAGGTTTTCCAAGATGCAAAACTATAGTACGAAACCACAACCAACAAAACCACAACCAGAATGTTGACACTGAAGCAGTCAAGAAACAGAACGATTCCACGGTTCCCTCCTCCATCGCCACAAGGATCCCTCCTGCCGTCCTTTTATAGATAAAACTACCTCCTCCTTCCCCCTATCCACCTTCTCAGATCCTATTTCATAGTGCTCACACCCAGGCTACTACCCATCATCAGTCTTTGTTCTCTGAGCACATCTTAGAAACCCCTCACTGGAATGCTCCTGCCCCAGATCTTCATAAGATTTGTTCTTTGTCATCAGCTCTCAATTTAAATGTCACCTCCCTTAAAAAGCCTTCCTTGACTACCCAATCTATCCCATCACTCCTCTTTAATCCTCTATATAGCAGTTAGCACCCCATGATATTTTTATCACTTATGTACTTGAATTGTCTCTCTTGACTTCCCAAAGTAAAATATAAGTTCCATGAGAACAGGGTCCTTAACTACCTTGTTCATTATGGTATGCCCAGTACTTAGAGTAGTACTTGGCACATACTGGAGCTTAATTAATATCTGTTGAATAAATTGAAAAAATTTATGAAGTCTAGCATAGATAATAATAACTATAGTAATAATGGTAACAAATAATACCTATATATAGGACCCTTTTAGGATTTCTCTGTACACATACACACGTGCGTGCACACACACACACACACACACACACACACACTCATAGACATATGTGTTCATTAAGTCCTAAAATAACCATAAATGGTATTATTATTGTCCTCATTTTACAAATGAGGAAATTGAGGCACAGATGGATTAAATATCTAAGCAAGATTACCCATCTTACTAAGCAGCAGTGCAAGAAGTCAGGCCCAGGCTGCTCATGTGCTTAGTCATCACACTAAAAAAGCACAAAAATAAAGAGTGTTCTCTTTTTTTCTCTTTGGCTTCTCTGATGGAGATTTTGACAGTTACCACCATCTACTACTTTGCACCTTTTATTTGATTACTTCTAGTTCCAGTCCCCTACAAAAATATTGCTGTATCAGGAAAGGCTATGACATTGAATAGATTTTAAGGAGAGTTTTCTCAACATGACTCACTTGTGGGATAATTACTAGGGCTACAACATCCATAGCTTTCCACTCTACCCCAGCGACTTAAATTCCAAATACAGTATTCACTAAATTTCTTCTCAAACTTAATTATATCCTACTAGCCTTAAAACAGCTCATTATACTGCTCCCTTTGCCCCCCATCCTTGAAGCTTTAGAAAGTAAAAGATGGATTTATATAAATATCATTTGGAATTCTGAAATTGCACAAATATCCAAAATGCAAACTTTTAAAAATCCAAATGCATTTTTTTTAAAGATTTTATTTATTTATTTGACAGAGAGAGAGACAGCGAGAGAGAGAACACAAGCAGGGGGAGTGGGAGAGGGAGAAGCAGGCTTACCGCAGAGCAGGGAGCCCGATGCAGGGCTCCATCCCAGGACCCTGGGATCATGACCTGAGCCGAAGGCAGATGCTTAATGACTGAGCCACCCAGGCGCCCCCCAAATGCATTTTTAAGTATAAAATTTCCACCTTTGATTGCCTCGTTATGTTCTACTAAGAGTCTTTAAGGTGCTTTTTTTTCTCTTTAGAATGGGACTATAGAGATCTAAAAAAGTAAGACATTAATTATTTATAAATTATTTCACCATTATATCACCTAGTAGGTATTAGCAACTCCTTAAGTATGAATATGTTCTCAGTCCTTCCTTCAAGACAAAAATCACATTTAAAAAATCAGAGTAATCAATCTTTGGCTGAATAAATGAATAAGCTCAGCCTCATAAAGAAATTTTTTTAATGACTTACATACACTTGCTGTTTGGAAGCAGCCAATCCTGATTATTTATTTGTGTAATGCTTTTCTTGCGTCTAGAAAGTGCTTTGAGATTTCAATTCTGTAATCAGGACTATGCAAAGCTGGAATATCCTATATTTTATTCTGTGAGACTCTCTTCTAATTTTGAGAAGAAATAAATTAAGGTTAATTCTCTTGTTCTATGGAACTATACCTGATCCATTTGTCAGAAATAATAATGGCATAACAAGACAATTTTTCAGAACTGGGTAGACAGTTTTTTTAATATTAACCTTCCCAAAGATATGGGCTTCTCAAACTTCTTTGAGTATTTTTTTAAAAGGAAACACAAAAATCAATCTCAGTGTTCTTTAGGGATTTCATAAATGCTTTTTGGAGAGACCTCATCATTTCCTGTGCAATAAAAGAAAACGGTGTGATGGAAGGAACAGAGTTGATGGAACACCAATTAAAACCACAAACCCCCCAAAAGAGCTTTAGTCAGAATACTACAAAATACTCTACTGGATAGTCTAACAGCTCTATAGGAAAAGAAAAAAAAAACCATAAAAGTTAATCTCATACATTAATGGAAAGTTTATAGCATCAGAAGAAAATGAATTCCCATATACTATTAGCTTCATACACTAAAATGAATTGAAAAAACTAATTATTCAAAAACGAAGAACGGCCTCAGGGAAACTCTGCTGCCTAAAAGGATTTAATGGTCAAAGCTTGTCTGGATTATTATCATGAATTAAACTAATGAGAGGATGAAGATATTGTTAACAGAAGAGAAGCTCTCCTGAAACACTAACCTTGCCATTTCTGTCACATGAGGAGAAATCAATGTCCAAGTAAAATATGCGCTCAAGCTTTTACAGAAAATAAATGCCACGGTATTTATGGAGATAGCTTTTTCCAAAGCAAAAATATACTAGTGGTGGTAGGGTGGAGAAAAAGGAAAACAGTAAACATTGCAACCCAAATGGAAGTAACGTTAATACCTTGAGAATGAATTGAGAAGGGTCAAAATGTAATGTTCAGCCATTTGTAGCAACATCATGAGCTAAATACATATACATTTATATTTATATATATATATAAATGTATATGTATATATATATAAATGTATATGTATATATATACACACACACATTTACATGCATATATACATTTATATGCATGCATATATATATACTTATATATTAAATATTACATATTAAATATTTATCCTGAGAAAAAGCCTGGAAACAGGAGATTAAACTATCTGGGCATCAATATCCAAAATCAAGATGACCTATAAGCTACTTTAAGAAGCATGATAGAAGGTAAATATAAATAAGAAAGTTTAATTATGATCCTTGCAATTCTCCTTAAAAGAAAAACAATGTGCCCAAAGAAGAATGATCTACATGACATCTATAAAAAGAAAGCCCCAGAAATAAGAATTTTAAAGTTTGACTGTCTAAGAGAGAGAGGGTCTTCTATTGAAGAAAGTGGCTCCAGATTTCAGATTTCAGTTGTGACAGGAAGTGGAATAAGAGAACTTCTTGACAAGTCTAAGAATATAGGTGGGGGGAAACTGTTTTGTTTTGGGACATTGTTTCTCTTTTGTTTTTCTATGAAGTGGGGTCCCCAGAGAGTTGCAAGGGTTGTGAAGAGTGGGAAATCGGGAAGGAAGAAGGAATCAGAGTATGAACTGAGCAAGAGAGAGGGAGCCAGATTGTTGGAAAAGGATTGGCATTCCGGCAGGAACTCAGACGGGCAGCAGCGAAAAGCTCAATGGGATCAGCTGGCTTCAGGGCTTCCAAAAGAAATCCATTTCCTTAGGGCTAAACTAGAATGGCAATGAATAAATTAGCACACTGATTCATGTATCAGTCGTATCATATATGTTCACGAATTTGTTTTGGGTCTCTCCCAGAAAGACTGATAAACTTTTCCATACTAGAAGAATCAACGTTCAGGACCTGCAAAGCTGAGAACCAAATCCTAGAACCTGGTCCTTGAAAAAGCAGCCTTCCTGTGAGACTGCCACAACTCGGATGAGGGCTCCCTTCCGTTGGTGTCTATCTGCAGTGTTTGACACAAAATGTATCCGAGAATTAGGTGAGGGTGCTTCTGAGGAAAAGTGGTGAAAGAAAACGTAGATAGCCTCAGGAAAGTACCACAAATTTCAGGCATATAGTACAGATCTCTAAACATCAGGAAATGTAAAATAAAATACCCAAACCTTCAGGGATTATTTTGATATCTTTATTTAAATAAAATTGACTTAGGGGCACGTGGGTGGCTCAGCCAGCTAAGCTGCTGACTCCATTTCGGCTCAGGTCATTATCTCAGGGTCCTGGGACTGAGCCCCACCACAGCTCTGAGCTCAGTGGGGAGTCTGCTTAAGATTCTCTCTCTCTCCCTCTCCCTTTGCCCCTCCCCTTGCACAAGTGCGCTCTCTCTCTCTCTCTCTCTCAAGAAATAGATCTTTAAAGTTTAAAAAAAAACTAAAATAAATAAATAAATCTGACTTAGATCAAAGTGTGTGCAATGACTCTTCATTTTATTCTTCATTCTATTTTCTATTTCTACGTTTTCCAAAAACACATGTATAATTTCTTTTTTTTTTTTTTAAAGATTTTATTTATTTATTTGAGAGAGAGAATGAGATAGAGAGAGAGAGCATGAGAGGGGGGAGGGTCAGAGAGCGAAGCAGGCTCCCCGCTGAGCAGGGAGCCCGATGCGGGACTCGATCCCGGGACTCCAGGATCATGACCTGAGCTGAAGGCAGTGGCTTAACCAGCTGAGCCACCCAGGCGCCCCATGTATAATTTCATTAATAAGAAAAAACATTATGAAAAAGTCTAGCATAGATCTGGCTTTATCTGGTATGAACATGAACAAATTTTCAGAAACAACTTAAAGGCTTTTCGTTTTTGTATAAGGGATCACACTGATGATCAATGGGACGGATATGTACTTTTTTTTTTTTTTGTAATTCAGAAAAGAGGTTGTGGATTGAGATGCTTTCATGACGGTCTCTCCTGATAAAATAATGTAGTCTAACCAATCTTTAGGATATAACTCAGTGACTGAGCTCTCATACATTCAGAGGCATATAACGGATACATAATGCATTTAACCTTTAGCCTAACTGATTAATTGCGAAAACCTAGAAGTGTTTATTATTGTTGATTCCTCTGATACTCTTAGAACTAATGTCTTTTCAGAATTTATGTATCTTTTTAAAATATCTTTTTTTTTTACTCTATTTTAAAACTAGCATGGAAGACAAAGCCTTTTTTTTTTTGGTCCCTCTCAGTCAAAACTATAGCAATTGTTATTCTTTCCATGAAATACACCTCAATTTGATGCCTCCATATTACCTTCTCAGCATAAGACCTGTTTCTGAAATATAGGTGTACTTTCAATGTTATAAAAATCTAAATACATGAAGTCAAATTTGGGCCTTGACAAATTCACATCTTTTTCTTATAAAGAATAGGAATACAGTCTCATTCTTCGCCAGGAAAAATGTTCCTACATATTTTTCACCTCTTTTTAAAAAGGGGGCACCTGGGTGGCTCAATTGGTTAAGCATCTGCCTTCGGCTCAAGTCATGATCCCAGGGTCTTAGGATTGAGTGCGGCTTTGGACTCCCTGCTGAGTGGGGAGTCTGCTTCTCCGTCTCCCTCTACACCTTCCCTGCTCATGCTCTCTTCCTCCGGCTCACTCTCTCTCTCAAATACATAAAATCTTTAAAGAAAAAAAAAGGTGCATTGTATTTGATATAATCTACCTCAGTGGAGTTGATTTTCAAAAGGAAAAAAGACATTAAAAACAATCCGTGAGAGAAGCAAATTTACAAAATCAAAAAGTTCATCACCTATAATTTTCCCATAGCACTTTGTAACATTATTATAGTACTTAGCACTTTGAATTGTAGTTTGTTTTGTATTATCTATATCCCCCAATTCAGCAGTGAGTTGGGAGATGGCAAGAAATGCACTTCATTGTTTTTGTACCATACTAGTTCAGGGACTGGAACACAGTCTTGACAATTTATCCAGAATTTTCAGAGGCAATTTCAGTTTCAAGTATCTGCCTCCATCTTTACAGAACATATCAATTCACAAATTGGTATCACTCTTCTACTTAAATTTTTTAATGCTTCTTCCCACTGTTCCTATGATGACATACAGGGCCCCTTTCCTTCTCTTCTACATATAGAACTCCTACACAACCTTCAAAACCCAGAGCTGTACCCTGTGCACAGTACTTATGTGCATATGTGTGTGTGTGTATGTATGCGTGTGTGTGTGTGTGTTCCCTACTGTTTACTCCTTGAGGGCAACATCCAAGGGTTATTCATCTTTGTATTGTTACCAGAATGTCTAGCACATAATAGCTACCAAGAAATGTTTATTGAATGAAATGACAGCTGAAATCTAGCAGTTCTGTTTTTTGTGGGGCTTGATAAAAATAGAGCCAATTATTCTCAGTTTTGTAGAGGGATTTTGATGTGAACTTTCGGGAACTGGACTAAGCACAATCAACTGCCAAACTTTATAACTAGTTTCAAGGTGGCTCAGAAAGATCAGGATCTATAATCTCATGACAGCATCTAGAAAGAAAAAGCGAAACCAGATATAGCCTGTCACCCTGTTTCTACCTGTCTTTAACCATTAAGTGGAATCTAAAAACACTGGTATTTCTGTGAACTATGCTCTAAACAAGAAGCAGATGTGGATGCTGAGTGCTACCTGTTTTTTGTTTCAGGGTGCAGTAATCAAGCTCTTGACCAAATTATTCTATCAATCTGGTGATGTCTCCTAACTTTAATCCCTTGAGGTAAACCAGTGAAAATGAATAAGTTAATAAGATTAGGAGCCTGCTACCCTCACCAAAATGAAGGAGAAAACTATAGTAAATATCAATATATATTAGCATTGCAGTTTTAAATTTTATGCTTATGGAATTGATCACTCATTATTTAAAAAGCCTCTCTGATGTTTAAAGAAATGATTAATTCTAAGAAGCATTTTCTTTGTAATTTTTATTCAGTTCTTAGTTTATCATTTCAGTCGTTTTTCACATAGAAATAAAATGGAAAACTCAAAGTCAAAACTAAAAAGTCAAAAGGAAAAGCATATATCCAAGATCTTCAATTATGCTACAAAACTTTAATATCTCATTGTAATTTTTTAACCCCAAAAAGGTTTTCTACTGAGGTATCTCACAACTGAAAGATTTTAATTTATTTAAGCATTTCCTTATTTGGCTGAGAGCTGTATCATAAATGTTACAATTTAATTGCTATTTTTATTTTAATAGGCTCTACCATTACTTTTAAGTCACTGAGTTTTGATTTTTGGTTCCGTTCTTTCGAATTTCACTCAAGAATGCTAATCATGTACTTTGTGCAAAGCATGTTCATATATGCTCTATTCTATTATAAAATTCAACTAGGAAAAGCTATGATTATCTACCTCACAGCAGGTCAAAATATAAAAGGCCCCAGAGTAATGCTTCCCAAAATTATACATGCTATATATAACATATAAACTTTGCTTGAAAACTTAATGTACTGCAATAAAATATAATTATACATACAATATTGTTTAATTCAAGAAAATAATTTTCAAGTCCCTAAGTTTCTCTTAAGTTTTAACCATACTCATAATTTACACAATTTATCTTTATTCTTTGATAGGCTGTTTTTCCCTTACTTATAGCTGTTTCCTACATCTCCTCATTGCATTTCTAATTTCCTTAGAAGACCCATAGCAGTACAACTTTCATTGTGTAACAGTTCCTGGGACAGTGCTTTTAGCTGTTAGATTTAAGCCTAGTATTAAGACAACAACATAACTGTTCTAACTAATAAAAAATGATCAACTAAAATCAGCCCTGGGGGGGCCTGGGTGACTCAGATGGTTAAGCGTCTGCCTTCAGCTCAGATCTTGATCTCTGGGTCCTGGGATGGAGCCCTGCATCAGTCTCCCTGCTCAGTGGGGAGTCTGTTTCTTCCTCTCCCTCTGCCTCTCCACCCCCCCCCCGCCACCTGCTTGTACTCCCTTGCACTCTCTCAAATGAATAAATAAGATCTTTAAAAATAAAATAAAACAAAACAAAACAAAACAAAATCAGGGGCGCCTGGGTGGCTAAGTCAGTTAAGCATCCAACTCTTGATTTCGGCTCAGGTCATGATCTCACAGCCATGAGATCGAGCCCCATGTCCAGGTCCGCATTCAGTATGGAGTCTGCTTGTCCCTTTCTCTCTACTCCTCCCCTGTCCTTCTCTCTTTCTCTCAAATAAATAAATAAATAAATAATTTTTAAAAATTAAAATAAATAAAATCAGGCCTGATATTCATAATATTCAGAATCCATAATAAACATATAGAACATAACTGAACATTTTAGCGATACTCCACATTTTAGGAAATAGAGATGCAGACTGAACTGTTTTACAAAGTAGAACAGTTACACTGGTGTACTTCAACTTAGTCTTTAAAGTAACAACTATGTTCCTGCAACTCTATTCTTTATCTTTCCCATCTCAGTTGTGTTCATTTTTTAGCAGATCATATGTTTAGGTCAGCAAATATATAGGAAAGAGTTCCACATGTGAAGCAGCTGTAGGATCCAGACATAGCACAATATCCCACTTCACAGAAGTACTGTGGCAAAATGATACTATCTGAAAATATTACAGTACATTTCATGAAAATGTGGAAGTTAAAGAAGTGTATAAGGGCAAATAAAACAATGGAATCTTCAGAGAAAGTTTTTTGTGGTACATTAGACACAAATGCAAAAGGAACGGAAACTGCATCTTATTTGATGGTGTTGGAGTGGAGGGTCAAGGAGACAGGCAGTGAGGATGAGTCAGGAGGGGAAAAAATAGTTATGGAAAATTATTTAAACTTTCAATCTCCATGGTCATCATTTATATCTGTATGTAAAGAGCCAATCTTTTCTAGGAGGAAAACTATTATAAAATTGATAACATAAAATGTGAACTACCACAATTTCTAAAGATCTGACTTTTCAGGGTCAATCTGACTTTAATGGTATGTTCAGACAAAAGAAAGAAAATTACACAGAACAAATGGAAAAAGTTACCACTGTCATAAACTTTGAAACATAGCATTATCATGAAAAAAAATCCTAAAAAAAATTGGGGGAGAAAAAGATATATTCTTCAATAATAATTTAACTTGGCCTGAATTCATAAGAATATCCTTTAGTTTTGCAAATTGCCTCCAATTTGCTGAGAGCCATTCTTTTATGCCAGCTTAAAATAAGCAAAGATTACACAAGTACCATGTGCCATCCTAAATAAGGAAAGAGGAAAAAAACAAGTACAATATGGTATTTAAACAGCTGTGTGAAGATACTGGTTAAAGCAAGAATCATTTTTTCAGCTGAGCTTGTTATGCTTCATTTTGCTAAATATAAACTAGTGCATCATTAAATTAACCACTGATTTGTAGACTAAAGCACAGAGCCCCACCTGCAAATAATCCAATAAACATAATAATTTTTCAAATGCTGGTGAAATTGTCATAATTCAGGGTTGACATTGTGGAGAAGGAAGAAAAAATGCAGAAATTATTTTGTAGCTATAACGGATAAAATGCAATTGTTTTCATTATTCGCAGTTTTATTTGAGTGAGCTGACAAATACACAACAAATAATACATTTGTAAATACTCGAGTAAGAATCTTACACCAGGCAATTAGTGAAGATTATTGCAGAAACTCAATCGTTTGGAAATAAAAATTTTCAATGTAATGTAGCCAGTTTAGTCGAGCATTACAAGTAAATGAGCTTAAACCAGTTGACAAAAATGGAAAACAACAATGTATTTTCACAATTTCACCACAAAAGGTCCATGAGGCCCTATTTAGTATACTAGAGGAATTAATTTACCATGTGGTATCTCAGTGACCAAAGAATTAATACTTAGTCACATAGACTCACTTAGTCTCCTCTTTCCATTATTTTAAAGAATTTTGTACCCCCATAAAGTATATACAGCATTATGGTAAAATATGTGATTAAGCAGATATGTTCCAAAGACAGTAAATACTCAGGGCCTTTTTGTTATACAAATCTATTTAGAGCAGAGGGTCTCTAAATGAGATTCATGTACCCTTCATACACCAAAGGGTTCAATAGAGAGAATTCAGGAGAGAGGGGGAGTGGTTCCTGTATTGGGATGGAAAAAAAGATCCTATGTTTATTTTCTCTAATATCTAAGTAAATATTTAAATTTCCCTCCATTAAGAATGCAGACAATAAATGACAGTAGTATTTAGCAGTACCTGTGCCCAATAGAAAGCACTGGTATTTTGAAGCATTGTTAGACTTATCGCTAACTCTGAAATTATCATCCTTATGAGAAATAATGCTAATTTTTATTTATTATCACTATACATATGTTACAAACTGGAGATTTCCCAATCCTTCACCACTGCCTTCTTTCGGCCGCACATAAGAGAAAACTTGCTAGCAACGGTGTCAGGCATGCACGTTTCCCAGGTGTTTTATCACCGCCACAGAGTGTAAATGGGCAGGTTTGAAGCTGAGAGATGATCGCACGAACCAGCGCAAAACTAACCACTACTGGTAAAATAAACTATGACCATTTTTATCCCTTCTTAGCCATTTATAAAGTAATTTCAATGGCATGATGATAACTGTAAAGAAAACCAAGTATCACGGAAGCACTCAAAATAACACTTTCAATCTAATCTCAGTGTTCTTAACATTCAACAAGTATTTACTGTTACCTACTGTACCTAATATTGTTTCAAATGCTGGCGGTACATATGCAAAATCAACTACAGGACTTTGTACTCCAGTTGGAAAACAGATTCAGAGGAAAGAAACAAAACACAATATAATAATTAAGAACCAGGCTATATGTGGCAGGTATAGATGGGGAGAGAACCATGACTGACAGTGAGAGTCCAGAAGGCTGCAGCAAAGAAGTGACTCTTGGAAGGAAATTAGAGCTGGGCCAGAATACAGAAAGAAAAGGGTATTCCAGGTCAGAGAGCAGCATGTGCAGCAGCGTATAGCCATGATGAAGCATGGGCTGTCCTGGAAAGCGGCAGAATTGTAGACGGCTGGAATGGCAAGTGAGAAGAGAAGTCGGGACTGGACAAGTTCAGATTAGGAAAGTATGATCCTCTCTCTCTCTTCTGCAACTGATCTGATGGGGTTTCAGGGCTTGATCCAGTAGTGCGGTAAGATCAGATTTGCATTCTAGAAAGGTAACTGCCAGAGGAGTGGAGGATTGATTAGACTGGGTAAGACTGGGGAAATGGAAGATCAGTAAGAAAGCTATTCTAACGAGAGAAAATGGAATTAAAGGTGCAGTGAAGTGAACATATCCTCATGCACCCTATATCCATAGTCTAGGAAAAGTCTGGCTCTCATCCTCCTTCCATAGGTAAGTTCCCTAGTTTCTGATTAATCTGTCAGTTAAGCCTAGTTTGAAAACTACTAATATCTTTTTTTTTTTTAAGATTTTATTTATTTGGGAGAGAGAGAGAAAGCGAGAGAGAGAGAGCACAAGCTGGGGAACAGCAGAGGGAGAGGGAGAAACAGGCTCCTCGCTTGAGCAGGGAGCCCGATGCGGGACTCGATCCCAGGACTCTGGGATCATGACCTGAGCCGAAGGCAGACACTTAACTGACTGAGCCACCCAGGTGCCCCGAAAACTATTACCTTTTCAATGTCCATTTTAATAACTGTATTTCTCTACTGAGATTAAGTAAATGAAATTATCCTACAGATTCCCCCCCCCAAAAAAAGATGAAGACTTATGGACTGTAACTAGAAAGAGTAGCCAAGAAAAAGTAATGTAAATTAAACTGTGGAATGTATTCCATTTTTTATTTGCCTATTCCGTTATTATTGTTTTACAGCAAATCTACCTCTTAATAATATTCTGTTTGGGTTATCATTTAAATTCTGTCATATACCCTCATACATATTAACTCAAAGAACTAAAGTGGCCCAAAGGAAACCAAGAGGGTAGTATTTTTAAAGCGTAGTGAAAAATACCACCCACTGAAAAATTAAGAATAGATCCTTATTGCTTTTAAGGTCGCCCTCCCCTAGAATAGCATGGACATCTTTTATCTCGTAAAAAAGGCAAGTTATTTGTAATGCTATCACAGTCCATTTTATATAGCTGGTCAGGAAAGAGCTGGCCCTATTCAATTACAATCAATAATTTTGCAAAAAACATATTTTATTAAATTCCTGCTATGGAAAATTTGGGCAGTTGAGCAGAGTGAGATCCAAAGAGGGCAAAAAATAGGGAACTAGCTTTGACAGGTGAGAGGATGAGGGAGAACACTGGTGTTTCCTCAGCATCTTGCTTATACTAGTATAACTTACACCGTGCCTACAAGCTAGGAAAGAATCTCAAGAGTGGGAAGGAATTGCAAAGGGGTAGATGGCTTAAGCAGAGGCATAGGAGACAAAGAGAAGAAGGTAGCAGATATCTTCAAAGCACACGTTAGCAACGCTAAGTGAAAGATTCATAGACAAAAAGAATATATGGCAAAAAAATAAGTAGAAGCAAGGATTTGAGAACCAATATACATCTCATCGTATTAAGAGTCAAGAAAGTAAAATTCTTTGATGTGATTTAAATGTATCATTTAGGGGTGAACACATAGATAGGGGAAAAAGAAAATCTTTTCAAACTCTTTAGCAACACATAGAATTATAACACTATAGTAGTTCTTACAATTCCTTAGCACTCCATTCTGAAGGGCTACTGCTTACAAGACTCAAGCTACCAGGGACTTGAATTTCATACATAAATTCTTTTATAAAGGAATAAAGAAAATAAGCACATTTTTTAAAAAGTAGACAGAAGACGGGGGAAATTAAAAAATGAATGAGTGTATCTGATAGTCAATATGTATTGTCTCAGATATTTATATACCCGAGTAAGAAAAATTATATTGTCATATTTATAAGCAATGATAAAGGAGCATTTGTAAAGGACCTCACATATATTAGTTCTTTCAATTCTCACAAAACCTCTGTGAAAGAGGTTTGGCTAACTCTTTTAAACAGGAATGAAAATGGCTCAAAGAGGTTAAGTGGACATGGAAGAGCCAGATTCTCATCCAGACCCTACATCTTGTTACCCCTCCAGCCTACCTCATGTCATCTAAGAGATATCTATACTACAAATCTCAACAACTTCTATAGCCATTCTGATCTACAGATAAATGAAGACTTTGTCAACACATCATTATTCAGACATAATGCAGAAATGAAGATTTAGCCAAGCTCAACGTGATTTGGTCAAATGCAAGACTTATATGTTAACATACAGTATTACAAAAGCAAAGAAATATTATATGACTCCCTAGAAAGTGAGGTTTATCACTCCAAGAGCCCCATATGCTCAATATTTTGAAGACATAATAGTAATAAATCAGAGACAGAAACAAACTAGTAACAAAATATTTAAAGGTCTAAAAAGTAAAGGCAACGTTTCTTAGCAAAGGGAATACGGGATTTTAAAAAACATTATAAAAATCAACAATTCATCTTCATTCTCTCAAGTCTAATTATCATGGCCCAAAAGAGACCATTATAAGTCTGTTGGGGACAGCCTGTCAGTCACTGATTTCATTAGGTTAGTAAAGGATGTTTATTTTGTTGTTGAATTGCTTAAGGGAAATATAAGACTCTTAAAGCTGGTTCTTTAAACCTACTAATGATCAGATTTTTTAAGTTTGTGACTTTAATATTTCATTACTTCCTTAAATCTGTCAGAATTAGGGGCGCCTGGGTGGCTCAGTTGCTTAAGCATCTGACTTCAGCTCAGGTCATGATCCTGGAGTCCCGGGATCGAGTTCTGCATTGGGCTTCCTGCTCAGCGGAGAGTCTGCTTCTCCTTTTGCCCCTCACCCTGCTTGTGCTCTCTCTCTTTCACTCTCTTGCTCTCTCTCACTCAAATAAATAAATAAAATGTTTAAAAAAGAAAAAAAATCTGTCAGAATTAAATCGAACTTAACAAAATGTCAAGGAAGGTTGAATAAAATTCATTAGAGGTTCTATGTGTTCTCATTTTTTTTTTTTACTTTTAAGAAAAATATTAAATAGGCAGTTATATTTTTAAAATCTACATTTTTCCAACCTCCCCTTTGGTGAGCACCAAGTATGTTAAATAGATATCCAGAATATAAACATTTACTTACGATGTAATCCTTCTAATGCAATACTTATCCAGGCTATGGAGGATTAGAGAAGCAGAGAATATGTTGGCTTACAACTTTGCAGTTACGTTTTCCAATATAGGTCAAAATCTAAAAAGTGTAAGTGTGAAGGAGGGTCACAGGCGCCAGGCAAGGATCTTTATATCAGTGTAATTAAAATGCAGATAGATTCTGTCCACTAAGCAGATGGCAGCCTTTCCCCAAGATGCTATTAGTACAGATGTGAAAGCTAACAGGTACCAGCATGGGCTTTGAGTAAAGCTAACAGGTACTAGCATGGGCTTGGAGTAAA